>NC_090336.1:9011013-9041414 GCF_035084215.1 Heptranchias perlo | reverse complement strand
TGCTCTCGCGCTCTCTCTCTCTCTCGCGCTCTCTCTCTCTCTCTCGCGCTCTCTCTCTCTCGCGCTCTCTCTCTCTCTCTCTCTCTCTCTCTTCGCTCTCTCGCGCTCTCTATCTCTCTCTCTCGCGCTCTCTCTCTCTCTCTCTCTCTCTCTCTCTCGCGCTCTCTCTCTCTCGCCGCCTCTCTCTCTCTCTCTTCCTCTTCTCTCTTCTCTCTCTCAGCGGCTCTCTCTCTCTCTCTCTCTCTCTCTCTCGCGCTCTTCTCTCTCTCTCTCTCTCTCTCTCTCTCTCGCGCTCTCTCTCTCTCGCGCTCTATCTCTCCGCTCTCGCTCCTCTCTCTCCTCTCTCGCTCTCGTCGCTCTCTCGCGCTCTCTCTCTCTCTCGCTCTCTCTCTCTCGCTCTCCTCTCTCTCGCTCTCGCTCTCTCTCTCTCTCATCGCTCTCGCGCTCCTCTCTCTCGCTCTCTCGCTCTATCTCTCGCTCTCGCGCTCTCTCTCTCTCCTCTCTCTACGCTCTCGCGCCTCCTCATCTCTCTCTCTCTCGCGCTCGCTCTCTCTCTCCTCTCGCGCTCTCTCTCCTCGTCTCGCTCTCTCTCTCTCTCGCGCCTAGCTCCTCTCCTCGCTCTCTCTCTCTCGCAGCTCTCTCTCTCTCGCGCTCTCTCTCTCTCTCTCGCGCTCTCTCTCTCGCTCTCATCTCTCTCTCTCTCGCTCTCCTCGCTCTTGCTCTCTCTCTCTCGCTCTCTCTCTCTCTCTCTCGCTCTCTCGCTCTTGCTCTCTCTCTCTCGCTCTCGCGCTCTCTCTCCTCGCTCTCGCGCTCTATCTCTCTCTCTCGCGCTCTCTCTCTCTCTCTCTCTCGCGCTCTCTCTCTCTCTCGCTCTCTCTCTCTCGTCGCTCATCTTCTCTCTCTCTCTCTGCGCACTGCATCTCTCTCTCTCTCGCGCTCTCTCTCTCTCTCTCGCGCATCTCTCTCTCGCTCTCTCTCTCTCTCTCTCGCTCTCTCGCTCTTGCTCTCTCTCTCTCGCTCTCGCGCTCTCTCTCTCGCTCTCGCGCTCTATCTCTCTCTCTCGCGCTCTCTCTCTCTCAGCAGCGCTCTCTCTCTCATCGCGCTCTCTCTCTCTCGCGCTCTCTCTCTCTCGCGCTCTCTCTCGCTCTCGCGCGCTCTCTCTCGTGCTCTCTCTCTCTCTCGCGCTCTCTCGCGCTCTCTCTCTCGCGCTCTCTCTCTCTCGCTCTCTCTCTCTCGCGCTCGCTCTCTCGCTCTTCGCTCTCGCGCTCTTCCTCTCTCGCTCTCTCTCTCTCTCGCTCTCTCGCTCTTGCCATCTCCCCTCCTCTCTCTCGCCTCTCGCTCTCTCGCGCTCTATCTCTCGCTCTCTCGCGCTCTCTCTCCTCGCTCTCGTCTAGCGCTCTCGCTCTCTCGCTCCTCGCTCTCCGCCTCGCCTCTCTCTCTCTCTCTCGCAGCTCTCTCTCTCTCTCGCGCATCTCTCTCTCTCGCGCTCTCTCTCTCTCGCGCGCTCTCTCTCCTCGCGCTCTCGCTCTCGTCGCTCTCTCGCTCTTCTCGCTCTCTCCTCTCTCTCGCTCCTCTCTCTCTCTCCTCTCGCTCTTGCTCTCTCTCTCTCGCTCTCTTCGCTCTCTCTCTCTCTCTCTCGCTCTCGCGCTCTATCTCTCGCTCTCGCGCTCTATCTCTCGCTCTCGCGCTCTCTCTCTCTCGCTCTCGCGCTCTCTCTCGCTCTCGCGCTCTCTCTCCTCTCTCGCTCTCGCGCTCTCTCGCTCTCTCGCTCTCGCGCTCTCTCTCACGCTCTCGCGCTCTCTCTCTCGCTCTCAGTGCTCTCATCTCTCTCGCTCTCGCTCTCTCTCTCTCCCTCTCGCTCTCTTCTCGCGCTCTCTCTCTCTCGCTGCGCTCTCTCTCTCTCGTCGCGCTCTCTCTCTCTCACTCGCGCTCTCTCTCTCTCGCTCTCTCTCTCGCGCTCTCTCTCTCTCGCGCTCTCTCTCTCGCGCTCTCTCTCTCTCGCGCTCTCTCTCTCTCCGCTCTCTCTCTCTCGCGCTCTCTCTCTCTCGCGCACTCTCTCTCTCTCGCTCTCTCTCTCTCTCTCTCTCGCAGCACTCTCTCTCTCTCTCCTCTCACGGCTCTCTCTCTCTCTCTCTCTCGCACTCTCTCTCTCTCTCTCGCGCTCTCGCTCTCCGCTCGATCTCTCACTCTCACTCTCTCTCATTAGACTAGTGACAAACAAGGTAAAAGTCAGGAGAACAGTTTGTACCAGATAGTTGCTGAGAAACCCACATATCAAGACCTGATAACAGTGAAAGACTACGTAAACAATCGTAAACATCACAGGTGCCAAGCAAGGGCCGAGGTGGAACAAACTGTTGATGCAGAGATGAGGGATAAGGTGGCCATGCTAACATAATATAGCTTTTTGTAGTGACAGGAATGGGAAAATCCACTAACTTATGGCATCACCTGGGTGGGCCTGAGTTTTAAAGGTTTGAAGAAGCTAATGTTAAGGGATTGGCTGAGTAATTCTGACGAGACAGGGTGGTGGAGCTAATGGCAGCCCCTCCCCCAAGCCCATGAGAGAATAAAGAATGGTGGGTGCACTGTATGGTTTATGTTCAGCAATCCACTCAATACATGGAAACATCATTAAGGTCATGCCTGCCCTTGAGAGAAGAGGAAAGAAATTGTGCAGGAGGATGAGGAGTTAAAATAGGAACTTGTGCTTTATTAGTTAAAATCTGTCAGCCTTTGTGTGAGGTGGAGACTAAGATGAAGAAACTGATAAAGGAGAAGGATATGAAAGGGGAGGATGGGAAAGCAGGAGTCTTGTAGTTTTGACCACAAGAATAGGGAGGCTGAGAGAGAAAGTTTCAATTCGGACGGGTAGGTTGAAAGATGTGGAAAAAAGAACAAAAAGAAAGCTGGGGGGACCTTCGCCACCCCAGGCTTGGGTGAGGACAGAGACTGTGAGCTTGAGACTTTGAGTCGGTACAGAATGGGCTCAAGTCACAAACATCATAAAGTGAAATTTGGTTTAAGTTTAAAAAAAGGGAATTTTGGATGGAACCAAGAAGGAGAAAGGGAGAGGATCACAAACTATATATATGTTCTTTGGTTCACAGTGTCCTGTCTCTTTAAAAGCCTGTCCTCATCATGAATGTGTTCTTTTCACTATTGCGGGTTACAGTCCCTGTTCAATGCTTGTTATCCATTTCCCTTTTTTGTGTAATGATACAAAGGTTTTGTTTAGCAGTGAAAGCAGTTATTTCCAGTATTTTCACAGTTTTTGGAAAGGTGCACCTGAAGAACGAACAAAGTGAAAGACAATGTAATTTACTGGGTTTTACTAAGCACAAGGTATATCGATAATTTTATCTGCATTTAATTTTGATATTGCTAGATTGAAATTGGAGTTTTTGAGGATATCTAACCTATCAAATCATGGAAACCGGACCTTAATTGTGGCCAGAGTGAAATTCTGGATCTTATAAATTTAAATGTAAGAGACTCAAATTCAGGTCATGAGATAATCACATATCAAAATTAATCAGATTGGAGTTGTGTTGATTATTGGTGAGTGTGAATTGATCTGATTGTAGTTGTGTTGATTATTGGTGAGTGTGAATTGATCTTATTTGGAGTTGTGTTGTGTGTTGCTGAGTGTGAATCGATCTGATTGGAGTTGTGTTGATTATTGGTGAGTGTGAATTGATCTGATTGGAGTTGTGTTGATTATTGGTGAGTGTGAATTGATCTGTTTGGAGTTGTGTTGATTATTGGTGAGTGTGAATTGATCTGATTGGAGTTCTGTTGAGCAATGGTGAGTGTGAATTGAACTGATTGGAGTTGTGTTGAGTATTGGTGAGTCTGAATTGATCAGATTGGTGTTGTGTTGAGTTTTGATGAGTGTGAATTGATCTGATTGGTGTTGTGATGAGTAATGTTGAGTGTGAATAGGTCTGATTGGTGTTGTGTTGAGTATTGATGAGTGTGAATTTGGTCTGATTGGTGCTGCGTTCAGTATTGATGAGTGTGAATAGATCAGATTGGAGTTGTGTTGATTATTGGTGAGTGTGAATTGATCTGATTGGAGTTGTGTTCAGTATTGGTGAATGTGATTTGATCTGATTGTAGTTGTGTTGATTATTGGTGAGAGTGAATTGATGTGATTGGAGTTGTGTTGATTATTGGTGGTTGTGAATTGATCTGATTGGAGTTGTGCTTATTATTGCTAAGTGTGAATTGATCTGATTGGCGTTGTGTTCACTACTGGTGAGTGTGATTTGATCTGTTTGGAGTTGTGTTGAGAATTGGTGAGTGTGAATTGATCTGATTGGAGTTGTGTTGATTATTGGTGAGTGTGAATTGATCTTATTTTGAGTTGTTTTGTGTGTTGCTGAGTGTGAATCGATCTGATTGGAGTTGTGTTAACTATTGGTGAGTGTGAATAGATCTGATTGGAATTTAGCTGTGTATTGGTGGTTGTGAATTGATCTGATTGGAGTTGTGTTGATTATTGGTGAGTGTGAATTGATCTGATTGTAGTTGTGTTGATTATTGGCGAGTGTGAATTGATCTGATTGGAGTTGTGTTGATTATTGGTGAGTGTGAATTGATCTGATTGGAGTTGTGTTGAATATT
This sequence comes from Heptranchias perlo, assembly GCF_035084215.1. Lineage (NCBI taxonomy): Eukaryota > Metazoa > Chordata > Chondrichthyes > Hexanchiformes > Hexanchidae > Heptranchias > Heptranchias perlo. The sequence continues at coordinate 9,036,785 of NC_090336.1, read as the reverse complement.
GGTGAGTGTGAATTGATCTGATTGGAGTTGTGTTCAGTATTGGTGGGTATGAATTGATCAGAGATCTGTTGAGCAATGGTGAGTGTGAACAGATCTGATTGGAGTTGTGATGAGCATTGGTGAGTGTGAATAGATCTGATTGGTGTTGTGTTGACTATTGGTGAGTGTGAATTGGTCTGATTGGAGTTCTGTTGATTATTGGTGAGTGTGAATTGATCTGATTGGTGCTGTGTTGAGTATTGATGAGTGTGAATTGTTCTGATTGGAGTTGTGTTGACTATTGGTGAGTGTGAATTGATCTGATTGGAGTTGTGATCAGTATTTGTGAGTCTGGATTTATCTGATTGGTGCTGTGTTGAGTATTGATGAGTGTGAATTGTTCTGATTGGAGTTGTGTTGTGTATTGGTGAGTGTGAATTGATGGATTTGTGTTGTGTATTGGTGAGTGTGAATTGATCTAATTGGAGTTCTGTTGAGCAATGGTCAGTGTGAATTGAACTGATTGGTGTTGTGCTGAAGATTGGTGAGTGTGAATCGATCTGATTTGAGTTTTCGTGAGTGTGAATTGACCTGATTGGAGTTGTGTTGATTATTGGTGAGTGTGAATTGAACTGATTGGAGTTGTGTTGTGTATTGGTGAGTGTGAATTGATGGATTTGTTTTGTGTATTGGTGAGTGTGAATTGATCTAATTGGAGTTCTGTTGAGCAATGGTCAGTGTGAATTGAACTGATTGGTGTTGTGCTGAATATTGGTGAGTGTGAATCGATCTGATTTGAGTTGTGCTGAATATTGGTGAGTGTGAATTGATCTGATTGGAGTTGTGTTGAGTATTGGCGAGTGTGAATAGATCTGATTGGTGTTGTGTTGAGTATTGGCGAGTGTGAATAGATCTGATTGGTGTTGTGTTGAGTATTGGCGAGTGTGAATAGATCTGATTGGTGTTGTGAATAGTATTGATGGCTGTGAATTGATCTGATTCGAGTTGTGTTGCATATTGGTGAGTGTGAATTGATCTGATTGGTGTTGTGTTGACTATTGGTGAGTGTGAATTGATCTGATTGGAGTTCTGTTGATTATTGGTGAGTGTGAATTGATCTGATTGGAGTTGTGTTGATTATTGGTGAGTGTGAATTGATCTGATTTGAGTTGTGTTGACTATTGGTGAGTGTGAATTGATCTGATTGGAGTTGTGATCAGTATTTGTGAGTCTGGATTTATCTGATTGGTGCTGCGTTCAGTATTGGTGAGTGTGAATAGATATGATTGGAGTTGTGTTGAGTATTGGTGAGTGTGAATTTATCTGATTGGTGCTGTGTTGAGTATTGTTGAGTGTGGATTGATCTGATTGGTGCTGCGTTCAGTATTGGCGAATGTGAATTTATCTGATTGGTGCTGTGTTGATTATTGGCGAGTGTGAATTGATCTGATTGGAGTTGTGTTGATTATTGGTGAGTGTGAATTTATCTGATTGGAGTTGTGTTGTTTATTGGTGAGTGTGAATAGATCTGATTGGAGTTGTGTTGAGTATTGGTGAGTGTGAATTGAACTGATTGGAGTTGTGTTGAGCAATGGCGAGTGTGAATTTATCTGATTGGTGCTGTGTTGATTATTGATGAGTGTGAATTGATGTGATTGGTGTTGTGATGAGTAATGTTGAGTGTGAATAGGTCTGATTGGTGTTGTGTTGAGTATTGGTGAGTGTGAATTGATCTGATTGGAGTTGTGTTGATTATTGGTGAGTGTGAATTGATCTGATTGGAGTTGTGTTGATTATTGGTGAGTGTGAATTGATGTGATTGGAGTTGTGTTGATTATTGGTGAGTGTGAATTGATCTGATTGGAGTTGTGTTGATTATTGGTGAGTGTGAATTAATCTGATTGGAGTTCTGTTGAGCAATGGTGAGTGTGAATTGAACTGATTGGAGTTGTGTTGAGTATTGGTGAGTCTGAATTGATCAGATTGGTGTTGTGTTGAGTTTTGATGAGTGTGAATTGATCTGATTGGTGTTGTGATGAGTAATGTTGAGTGTGAATAGGTCTGATTGGTGTTGTGTTGAGTATTGATGAGTGTGAATTTGGTCTGATTGGTGCTGCGTTCAGTATTGATGAGTGTGAATAGATCAGATTGGAGTTGTGTTGATTATTGGTGAGTGTGAATTGATCTGATTGGAGTTGTGTTCAGTATTGGTGAATGTGATTTGATCTGATTGTAGTTGTGTTGATTATTGGTGAGTGTGAATTGATCTGATTGGAGTTGTGTTCACTACTGGTGAGTGTGATTTGATCTGTTTGGAGTTGTGTTGAGAATTGGTGAGTGTGAATTGATCTGATTGGAGTTGTGTTGTGTGTTGCTGAGTGTGAATCGATCTGATTGGAGTTGTGTTAACTAGTGGTGAGTGTGAATAGATCTGATTGTAGTTGTGTTGATTATTGGCGAGTGTGAATTGATCTGATTGGAGTTGTGTTGATTATTGGTGAGTGTGAATTGATCTGATTGGAGTTGTGTTCAGTATTGGTGGGTATGAATTGATCAGAGATCTGTTGAGCAATGGTGAGTGTGAACAGATTTGATTTGGTGTTGTGATGAGCATTGGTGAGTGTGAATAGATCTGATTGGTGTTGTGTTGAGTATTGATGACTGTGAATTGATCTCATTCGAGTTCTGTTGAGCAATAGTGAATGTGAATTGAACTGATTGCAGTTGTGTTCAGTATTTGTGAGTGTGAATTTATCTGGTTGGTGCTGTGTTCATTATTTGTGAGTGTGAATTGACCTGATTGGAGTTGTGTTGATTATTGGTGAGTGTGAATTGAACTGATTGGAGTTGTGTTGTGTATTGGTGAGTGTGAATTGATGGATTTGTGTTGTGTGTTGGTGAGTGTGAATTGATCTAATTGGAGTTCTGTTGAGCAATGGTCAGTGTGAATTGAACTGATTGGTGTTGTGCTGAATATTGGTGAGTGTGAATCGATCTGATTTGAGTTGTGCTGAATATTGGTGAGTGTGAATTGATCTGATTGGAGTTGTGTTGAGTATTGGCGAGTGTGAATAGATCTGATTGGTGTTGTGTTGAGTATTGGCGAGTGTGAATAGATCTGATTGGTGTTGTGTTGAGTATTGGCGAGTGTGAATAGATCTGATTGGTGTTGTGTTGAGTATTGGCGAGTGTGAATAGATCTGATTGGTGTTGTGAATAGTATTGATGGCTGTGAATTGATCTGATTCGAGTTGTGTTGCGTATTGGTGAGTGTGAATTGATCTGATTGGAGTTGTGTTGATTATTGGTGAGTGTGAATTGATCTGATTGGAGTTGTGTTGATTATTGGTGAGTGTGAATTGATCTGATTGGTGTTGTGTTGACTATTGGTGAGTATGAATTGATCTGATTGGAGTTCTGTTGATTATTGGTGAGTGTGAATTGATCTGATTGGAGTTGTGTTGATTATTGGTGAGTGTGAATTGATCTGATTGGAGTTGTGTTGATTATTGGTGAGTGTGAATTGATCTGATTGGAGTTGTGTTGATTATTGGTGAGTGTGGATTGATCTGATTGGAGTTGTGTTGACTATTGGTGAGTGTGAATTGATCTGATTGGAGTTGTGATCAGTATTTGTGAGTCTGGATTTATCTGATTGGTGCTGTGTTGAGTATTGGCGAGTGTGAATAGATCTGATTGGTGTTGTGAATAGTATTGATGGCTGTGAATTGATCTGATTCGAGTTGTGTTGCGTATTGGTGAGTGTGAATTGATCTGATTGGAGTTGTGTTGATTATTGGTGAGTGTGAATTGATCTGATTGGAGTTGTGTTGATTATTGGTGAGTGTGAATTGATCTGATTGGAGTTGTGTTGATTATTGGTGAGTGTGAATTGATCTGATTGGAGTTGTGTTGATTATTGGTGAGTGTGGATTGATCTGATTGGAGTTGTGTTGACTATTGGTGAGTGTGAATTGATCTGATTGGAGTTGTGATCAGTATTTGTGAGTCTGGATTTATCTGATTGGTGCTGTGTTGAGTATTGATGAGTGTGAATTGTTCTGATTGGAGTTGTGTTGATTATTGGTGAGTGTGAATTGATCTGATTGGAGTTGTGTTGATTATTGGTGAGTGTGAATTGATCTGATTGGTGTTGTGTTGACTATTGGTGAGTATGAATTGATCTGATTGGAGTTCTGTTGATTATTGGTGAGTGTGAATTGATCTGATTGGAGTTGTGTTGATTATTGGTGAGTGTGAATTGATCTGATTGGAGTTGTGTTGATTATTGGTGAGTGTGAATTGATCTGATTGGAGTTGTGTTGATTATTGGTGAGTGTGGATTGATCTGATTGGAGTTGTGTTGACTATTGGTGAGTGTGAATTGATCTGATTGGAGTTGTGATCAGTATTTGTGAGTCTGGATTTATCTGATTGGTGCTGTGTTGAGTATTGGCGAGTGTGAATAGATCTGATTGGTGTTGTGAATAGTATTGATGGCTGTGAATTGATCTGATTCGAGTTGTGTTGCGTATTGGTGAGTGTGAATTGATCTGATTGGAGTTGTGTTGATTATTGGTGAGTGTGAATTGATCTGATTGGAGTTGTGTTGATTATTGGTGAGTGTGAATTGATCTGATTGGAGTTGTGTTGATTATTGGTGAGTGTGAATTGATCTGATTGGAGTTGTGTTGATTATTGGTGAGTGTGGATTGATCTGATTGGAGTTGTGTTGACTATTGGTGAGTGTGAATTGATCTGATTGGAGTTGTGATCAGTATTTGTGAGTCTGGATTTATCTGATTGGTGCTGTGTTGAGTATTGATGAGTGTGAATTGTTCTGATTGGAGTTGTGTTGATTATTGGTGAGTGTGAATTGATCTGATTGTAGTTGTGTTGACTATTGTTGTATGTGGATTGATCTGATTGGTGCTGCGTTCAGTATTGGTGAGTGTGAATAGATCTGATTGGAGTTGTGTTGAGTATTGGTGAGTGTGAATTTATCTGATTGGTGCTGTGTTGAGTATTGTTGAGTGTGAATTGATCTGATTGGAGTTGTGTTGATTATTGGTGAGTTTGAATTGATCTGATTGGAGTTGTGTTGAGCAATGGCGAGTGTGAATTTATCTGATTGGTGCTTTGTTGATTATTGATGAGTGTGAATTGATCTGATTGGTGTTGTGATGAGTAATGTTGAGTGTGAATAGGTCTGATTGGTGTTGTGTTGAGTATTGGTGAGTGTGAATTGATCAGATTGGAGTTGTGTTGATTATTGGTGAGTGTGAATTGATCTGATTGGAGTTGTGTTGATTATTGGTGAGTGTGAATTTATCTGATTGGAGTTGTGTTGATTATTGGTGAGTGTGAATTGATCTGATTGGAGTTGTGTTGATTATTGGTGAGTGTGAATTGATCTGATTGGAGTTCTGTTGAGTATTGGTGAGTCTGAATTGATCAGATTGGTGTTGTGTTGAGTTTTGATGAGTGTGAATTGATCTGATTGGTGTTGTGATGAGTAATGTTGAGTGTGAATAGGTCTGATTGGTGTTGTGTTGAGTATTGATGAGTGTGAATTTGGTCTGATTGGTGCTGCGTTCAGTATTGATGAGTGTGAATAGATCAGATTGGAGTTGTGTTGATTATTGGTGAGTGTGAATTGATCTGATTGGAGTTGTGTTCAGTATTGGTGAATGTGATTTGATCTGATTGTAGTTGTGTTGATTATTGGTGATTGTGAATTGATCTGAATGGAGTTGTGTTGATTATTGGTGAGTGTGAATTGATGTGATTGGAGTTGTGTTGATTATTGGTGGTTGTGAATTGATCTGATTGGAGTTGTGTTGTGTATTGGTGAGTGTGAATTGATCTGATTGGAGTTGTGCTTATTATTGCTAAGTGTGAATTGATCTGATTGGCGTTGTGTTCACTACTGGTGAGTGTGATTTGATCTGTTTGGAGTTGTGTTGAGAATTGGTGAGTGTGAATTGATCTGATTGGAGTTGTGTTGTGTGTTGCTGAGTGTGAATCGATCTGATTGGAGTTGTGTTAACTATTGGTGAGTGTGAATAGATCTGATTGTAGTTGTGTTGATTATTGGCGAGTGTGAATTGATCTGATTGGAGTTGTGTTGATTATTGGTGGTTGTGAATTGATCTGATTGGAGTTGTGTTCAGTATTGGTGGGTATGAATTGATCAGAGATCTGTTGAGCAATGGTGAGTGTGAACAGATTTGATTTGGTGTTGTGATGAGCATTGGTGAGTGTGAATAGATCTGATTGGTGTTGTGTTGAGTATTGATGACTGTGAATTGATCTCATTCGAGTTCTGTTGAGCAATAGTGAATGTGAATTGAACTGATTGCAGTTGTGTTCAGTATTTGTGAGTGTGAATTTATCTGGTTGGTGCTGTGTTCATTATTTGTGAGTGTGAATTGACCTGATTGGAGTTGTGTTGATTATTGGTGAGTGTGAATTGAACTGATTGGAGTTGTGTTGTGTATTGGTGAGTGTGAATTGATGGATTTGTGTTGTGTATTGGTGAGTGTGAATTGATCTGATTGGAGTTCTGTTGAGCAATGGTCAGTGTGAATTGAACTGATTGGTGTTGTGCTGAATATTGGTGAGTGTGAATCGATCTGATTTGAGTTGTGCTGAATATTGGTGAGTGTGAATTGATCTGATTGGAGTTGTGTTGAGTATTGGCGAGTGTGAATAGATCTGATTGGTGTTGTGTTGAGTATTGGCGAGTGTGAATAGATCTGATTGGTGTTGTGTTGAGTATTGGCGAGTGTGAATAGATCTGATTGGTGTTGTGTTGAGTATTGGCGAGTGTGAATAGATCTGATTGGTGTTGTGAATAGTATTGATGGCTGTGAATTGATCTGATTCGAGTTGTGTTGCGTATTGGTGAGTGTGAATTGATCTGATTGGAGTTGTGTTGATTATTGGTGAGTGTGAATTGATCTGATTGGTGTTGTGTTGACTATTGGTGAGTATGAATTGATCTGATTGGAGTTCTGTTGATTATTGGTGAGTGTGAATTGATCTGATTGGAGTTGTGTTGATTATTGGTGAGTGTGAATTGATCTGATTGGAGTTGTGTTGATTATTGGTGAGTGTGAATTGATCTGATTGGAGTTGTGTTGATTATTGGTGAGTGTGAATTGATCTGATTGGAGTTGTGTTGATTATTGGTGAGTGTGGATTGATCTGATTGGAGTTGTGTTGACTATTGGTGAGTGTGAATTGATCTGATTGGAGTTGTGATCAGTATTTGTGAGTCTGGATTTATCTGATTGGTGCTGTGTTGAGTATTGATGAGTGTGAATTGTTCTGATTGGAGTTGTGTTGATTATTGGTGAGTGTGAATTGATCTGATTGGTGCTGTGTTGAGTATTGTTGAGTGTGGATTGATCTGATTGGTGCTGCGTTCAGTATTGGTGAGTGTGAATAGATCTGATTGGAGTTGTGTTGAGTATTGGTGAGTGTGAATAGATCAGATTGGAGTTGTGTTGATTGTTGGTGAGTGTGAATTGATCTGATTGGAGTTGTGTTGAGCAATGGCGAGTGTGAATTTATCTGATTGGTGCTGTGTTGATTATTGATGAGTGTGAATTGATCTGATTGGTGTTGTGATGAGTAATGTTGAGTGTGAATAGGTCTGATTGGTGTTGTGTTGAGTATTGGTGAGTGTGAATTGATCTGATTGGAGTTGTGTTGATTATTGGTGAGTGTGAATTGATCTGATTGGAGTTGTGTTGATTATTGGTGAGTGTGAATTGATCTGATTGGAGTTGTGTTGATTATTGGTGAGTGTGAATTGATCTGATTGGAGTTGTGTTGATTATTGGTGAGTGTGAATTGATCTGATTGGAGTTCTGTTGAGCAATGGTGAGTGTGAATTGAACTGATTGGAGTTGTGTTGAGTATTGGTGAGTCTGAATTGATCAGATTGGTGTTGTGTTGAGTTTTGATGAGTGTGAATTGATCTGATTGGTGTTGTGATGAGTAATGTTGAGTGTGAATAGGTCTGATTGGTGTTGTGTTGAGTATTGATGAGTGTGAATTTGGTCTGATTGGTGCTGCGTTCAGTATTGGTGAGTGTGAATTGATCTGATTGGTGTTGTGTTGACTATTGGTGAGTATGAATTGATCTGATTGGAGTTGTGTTCAGTATTGGTGAATGTGATTTGATCTGATTGTAGTTGTGTTGATTATTGGTGAGTGTGAATTGATCTGATTGGAGTTGTGTTGATTATTGGTGAGTGTGAATTGATCTGATTGGAGTTGTGTTGATTATTGGTGAGTGTGAATTGATCTGATTGGAGTTGTGTTGATTATTGGTGAGTGTGGATTGATCTGATTGGAGTTGTGTTGACTATTGGTGAGTGTGAATTGATCTGATTGGAGTTGTGATCAGTATTTGTGAGTCTGGATTTATCTGATTGGTGCTGTGTTGAGTATTGATGAGTGTGAATTGTTCTGATTGGAGTTGTGTTGATTATTGGTGAGTGTGAATTGATCTGATTGGTGCTGTGTTGAGTATTGTTGAGTATGGATTGATCTGATTGGTGCTGCGTTCAGTATTGGTGAGTGTGAATAGATCTGATTGGAGTTGTGTTGAGTATTGGTGAGTGTGAATTGATCTGATTGGAGTTGTGTTGATTTTTGGTGAGTGTGAATTTATCTGATTGGAGTTCTGCTGAGCAATGGCGAGTGTGAATTTATCTGATTGGTGCTGCGTTCAGTATTGATGAGTGTTAATTGATCTGATTGGAGTTGTGTTGATTATTGGTGAGTGTGAATTTGTCTGATTGGAGTTGTGTTGTTTATTGGTGAGTGTGAATAGATCTGATTGGAGTTGTGTTGAGTATTGGTGAGTGTGAATTGATCTGATTGGAGTTGTGTTGATCAATGGCGAGTGTGAATTTATCTGATTGGCGCTGTGTTGATTATTGATGAGTGTGAATTGATCTGATTGGTGTTGTGATGAGTAATGTTGAGTGTGAATAGGTCTGATTGGTGTTGTGTTGAGTATTGATGAGTGTCAATTGATCTGATTGGTGCTGCGTTCAGTATTGGTGAGTGTGAATAGATCTGATTGGAGTTGTGTTGCGTATTGGTGAGTGTGAATTGATCTGATTGGAGTTGTGTTGATTATTGGTGAGTCTGAATTGATCAGATTGGTGTTGTGTTGAGTTTTGATGAGTGTGAACAGATCTGATTGGTGTTGTGATGAGTAATGTTGAGTGTGAATAGGTCTGATTGGTGTTGTGTTGAGTATTGATGAGTGTGAATTTGGTCCGATTGGTGCTGCGTTCAGTATTGATGAGTGTGAATAGATCAGATTGGAGTTGTGTTAATTATTGGTGAGTGTGAATTGATCTGATTGGAGTTGTGTTGAGCAATGGCGAGTGTGAATTTATCTGATTGGTGCTGTGTTGATTATTGATGAGTGTGAATTGATCTGATTGGTGTTGTGATGAGTAATGTTGAGTGTGAATAGGTCTGATTGGTGTTGTGTTGAGTATTGGTGAGTGTGAATTGATGTGATTGGAGTTGTGTTGATTATTGGTGAGTGTGAATTGATCTGATTGGAGTTGTGTTGATTATTGGTGAGTGTGAATTGATCTGATTGGAGTTGTGTTGATTATTGGTGAGTGTGAATTGATCTGATTGGAGTTGTGTTGATTATTGGTGAGTGTGAATTGATCTGATTGGAGTTCTGTTGAGCAATGGTGAGTGTGAATTGAACTGATTGGAGTTGTGTTGAGTATTGGTGAGTCTGAATTGATCAGATTGGTGTTGTGTTGAGTTTTGATGAGTGTGAATTGATCTGATTGGTGTTGTGATGAGTAATGTTGAGTGTGAATAGGTCTGATTGGTGTTGTGTTGAGTATTGATGAGTGTGAATTTGGTCTGATTGGTGCTGCGTTCAGTATTGATGAGTGTGAATAGATCAGATTGGAGTTGTGTTGATTATTGGTGAGTGTGAATTGATCTGATTGGAGTTGTGTTCAGTATTGGTGAATGTGATTTGATCTGATTGTAGTTGTGTTGATTATTGGTGAGTGTGAATTGATCTGAATGGAGTTGTGTTGATTATTGGTGAGTGTGAATTGATGTGATTGGAGTTGTGTTGATTATTGGTGGTTGTGAATTGATCTGATTGGAGTTGTGTTGTGTATTGGTGAGTGTGAATTGATCTGATTGGAGTTGTGCTTATTATTGCTAAGTGTGAATTGATCTGATTGGCGTTGTGTTCACTACTGGTGAGTGTGATTTGATCTGTTTGGAGTTGTGTTGAGAATTGGTGAGTGTGAATTGATCTGATTGGAGTTGTGTTGTGTGTTGCTGAGTGTGAATCGATCTGATTGGAGTTGTGTTAACTATTGGTGAGTGTGAATAGATCTGATTGTAGTTGTGTTGATTATTGGCGAGTGTGAATTGATCTGATTGGAGTTGTGTTGATTATTGGTGAGTGTGAATTGATCTGATTGGAGTTGTGTTCAGTATTGGTGGGTATGAATTGATCAGAGATCTGTTGAGCAATGGTGAGTGTGAACAGATTTGATTTGGTGTTGTGATGAGCATTGGTGAGTGTGAATAGATCTGATTGGTGTTGTGTTGAGTATTGATGACTGTGAATTGATCTCATTCGAGTTCTGTTGAGCAATAGTGAATGTGAATTGAACTGATTGCAGTTGTGTTCAGTATTTGTGAGTGTGAATTTATCTGGTTGGTGCTGTGTTCATTATTTGTGAGTGTGAATTGACCTGATTGGAGTTGTGTTGATTATTGGTGAGTGTGAATTGAACTGATTGGAGTTGTGTTGTGTATTGGTGAGTGTGAATTGATGGATTTGTGTTGTGTATTGGTGAGTGTGAATTGATCTAATTGGAGTTCTGTTGAGCAATGGTCAGTGTGAATTGAACTGATTGGTGTTGTGCTGAATATTGGTGAGTGTGAATCGATCTGATTTGAGTTGTGCTGAATATTGGTGAGTGTGAATTGATCTGATTGGAGTTGTGTTGAGTATTGGCGAGTGTGAATAGATCTGATTGGTGTTGTGTTGAGTATTGGCGAGTGTGAATAGATCTGATTGGTGTTGTGTTGAGTATTGGCGAGTGTGAATAGATCTGATTGGTGTTGTGTTGAGTATTGGCGAGTGTGAATAGATCTGATTGGTGTTGTGAATAGTATTGATGGCTGTGAATTGATCTGATTCGAGTTGTGTTGCGTATTGGTGAGTGTGAATTGATCTGATTGGAGTTGTGTTGATTATTGGTGAGTGTGAATTGATCTGATTGGTGTTGTGTTGACTATTGGTGAGTATGAATTGATCTGATTGGAGTTCTGTTGATTATTGGTGAGTGTGAATTGATCTGATTGGAGTTGTGTTGATTATTGGTGAGTGTGAATTGATCTGATTGGAGTTGTGTTGATTATTGGTGAGTGTGAATTGATCTGATTGGAGTTGTGTTGATTATTGGTGAGTGTGAATTGATCTGATTGGAGTTGTGTTGATTATTGGTGAGTGTGGATTGATCTGATTGGAGTTGTGTTGACTATTGGTGAGTGTGAATTGATCTGATTGGAGTTGTGATCAGTATTTGTGAGTCTGGATTTATCTGATTGGTGCTGTGTTGAGTATTGATGAGTGTGAATTGTTCTGATTGGAGTTGTGTTGATTATTGGTGAGTGTGAATTGATCTGATTGGTGCTGTGTTGCGTATTGTTGAGTGTGGATTGATCTGATTGGTGCTGCGTTCAGTATTGGTGAGTGTGAATAGATCTGATTGGAGTTGTGTTGAGTATTGGTGAGTGTGAATTGATCTGATTGGAGTTGTGTTGATTATTGGTGAGTGTGAATTTATCTGATTGGAGTTCTGCTGAGCAATGGCGAGTGTGAATTTATCTGATTGGTGCTGCGTTCAGTATTGATGAGTGTTAATTGATCTGATTGGAGTTGTGTTGATTATTGGTGAGTGTGAATTTATCTGATTGGAGTTGTGTTGTTTATTGGTGAGTGTGAATAGATCTGATTGGAGTTGTGTTGAGCAATGGCGAGTGTGAATTGATCTGATTGGAGTTGTGTTGAGCAATGGCGAGTGTGAATTTATCTGATTGGTGCTGTGTTGATTATTGATGAGTGTGAATTGATCTGATTGGTGTTGTGATGAGTAATGTTGAGTGTGAATAGGTCTGATTGGTGTTGTGTTGAGTATTGATGAGTGTCAATTGATCTGATTGGTGCTGCGTTCAGTATTGGTGAGTGTGAATAGATCTGATTGGAGTTGTGTTGCGTATTGGTGAGTGTGAATTGATCTGATTGGAGTTGTGTTGATTATTGGTGAGTCTGAATTGATCAGATTGGTGTTGTGTTGAGTTTTGATGAGTGTGAACAGATCTGATTGGTGTTGTGATGTGTAATGTTGAGTGTGAATAGGTCTGATTGGTGTTGTGTTGAGTATTGATGAGTGTGAATTTGGTCTGATTGGTGCTGCGTTCAGTATTGATGAGTGTGAATAGATCAGATTGGAGTTGTGTTGATTATTGGTGAGTGTGAATTGATCTGATTGGAGTTGTGTTCAGTATTGGTGAATGTGATTTGATCTGATTGTAGTTGTGTTGATTATTGGTGAGTGTGAATTGATCTGATTGGAGTTGTGTTGATTATTGGTGACTGTGAATTGATGTGATTGGAGTTGTGTTGATTATTGGTGGTTGTGAATTGATCTGATTGGAGTTGTGTTGTGTATTGGTGAGTGCGAATTGATCTGATTGGAGTTGTGCTTATTATTGCTAAGTGTGAATTGATCTGATTGGCGTTGTGTTCACTACTGGTGAGTGTGATTTGATCTGTTTGGAGTTGTGTTGAGAATTGGTGAGTATGAATTGATCTGATTGGAGTTGTGTTGTGTGTTGCTGAGTGTGAATAGGTCTGATTGGTGTTGTGTTGAGTATTGGTGAGTGTGAATAGATCTGATTGGAATTTTGTTGTGTATTGGTGGTTGTGAATTGAGCTGATTGGAGTTATGTTGAGTATTGGTGAGTGTGAATTGATCTGATTGGAGTTGTGTTGATTATTGGTGAGTGTGAATTTATCTGATTGGAGTTGTGTTGTTTATTGGTGAGTGTGAATAGATCTGATTGGAGTTGTGTTGATTATTGGTGAGTGTGAATTGATCTGATTGGAGTTGTGTTGAGCAATGGCGAGTGTGAATTTATCTGATTGGTGCTGTGTTGATTATTGATGAGTGTGAATTGATCTGATTGGTGTTGTGATGAGTAATGTTGAGTGTGAATAGGTCTGATTGGTGTTGTGTTGAGTATTGATGAGTGTGAATTGATCTGATTGGTGCTGCGTTCAGTATTGGTGAGTGTGAATAGATCTGATTGGAGTTGTGTTGCGTATTGGTGAGTGTGAATTGATCTGATTGGAGTTGTGTTGATTATTGGTGAGTGTGAATTGATCTGATTGGAGTTGTGTTGATTATTGGTGAGTGTGAATTGATCTGATTGGAGTTGTGTTGAGTATTGGTGAGTCTGAATTGATCAGATTGGTGTTGTGTTGAGTTTTGATGAGTGTGAACAGATCTGATTGGTGTTGTGATGAGTAATGTTGAGTGTGAATAGGTCTGATTGGTGTTGTGTTGAGTATTGATGAGTGTGAATTTGGTCTGATTGGTGCTGTGTTCAGTATTGATGAGTGTGAATAGATCAGATTGGAGTTGTGTTGATTATTGGTGAGTGTGAATTGATCTGATTGGAGTTGTGTTCAGTATTGGTGAATGTGATTTGATCTGATTGTAGTTGTGTTGATTATTGGTGAGTGTGAATTGATCTGATTGGAGTTGTGTTGATTATTGGTGACTGTGAATTGATGTGATTGGAGTTGTGTTGATTATTGGTGGTTGTGAATTGATCTGATTGGAGTTGTGTTGTGTATTGGTGAGTGTGAATTGTTCTGATTGGAGTTGTGCTTATTATTGCTAAGTGTGAATTGTTCTGATTGGCGTTGTGTTCACTACTGGTGAGTGCGATTTGATCTGTTTGGAGTTGTGTTGAGAATTGGTGAGTATGAATTGATCTGATTGGAGTTGTGTTGTGTGTTGCTGAGTGTGAATAGGTCTGATTGGTGTTGTGTTGAGTATTGGTGAGTGTGAATAGCTCTGATTGGAATTTTGTTGTGTATTGGTGGTTGTGAATTGATCTGATTGGAGTTGTGTTGAGTATTGGTGAGTGTGAATTGATCTGATTGGAGTTGTGTTGAGTATTGGTGAGTGTGGATTGATCTGATTGGAGTTGTGTTGATTATTGGTGAGTGTGAATTTATCTGATTGGAGTTGTGTTGTTTATTGGTGAGTGTGAATAGATCTGATTGGAGTTGTGTTGAGTATTGGTGAGTGTGAATTGATCTGATTGGAGTTCTGTTGAGCAATGGCGAGTGTGAATTTATCTGATTGGTGCTGTTTTGATTATTGATGAGTGTGAATTGATCTGATTGGTGTTGTGATGAGTAATGTTGAGTGTGAATAGGTCTGATTGGTGTTGTGTTGAGTATTGATGAGTGTGAATTGATCTGATTGGTGCTGCGTTCAGTATTGGTGAGTGTGAATAGATCTGATTGGAGTTGTGTTGCGTATTGGTGAGTGTGAATTGATCTGATTGGAGTTGTGTTGATTATTGGTGAGTGTGAATTGATCTGATTGGAGTTGTGTTCAGTATTGGTGAATGTGAATTGATCTGATTGGAGTTGTGTTCAGTATTGGTGAATGTGATTTGATCTGATTGTAGTTGTGTTGATTATTGTTGAGTGTGAATTGATCTGATTGGAGTTGTGTTGATTATTGGTGACTGTGAATTGATGTGATTGGAGTTGTGTTGATTATTGATGGTTGTGAATTGATCTGATTGGAGTTGTGTTGTGTATTGCTGAGTGTGAATTGATCTGATTGGAGTTGTGCTTATTATTGTTAAGTGTGAATTGATCTGATTGGCGTTGTGTTCACTACTGGTGAGTGTGATTTGATCTGTTTGGAGTTGTGTTGAGAATTGGTGAGTATGAATTGATCTGATTGGAGTTGTGTTGTGTGTTGCTGAGTGTGAATAGGTCTGATTGGTGTTGTGTTGAGTATTGGTGAGTGTGAATTGATCTGATTGGAGTTGTGTTGATTATTGGTGAGTGTGAATTTATATGATTGGAGTTGTGTTGAGTATTGGTGAGTGTGAATTGATCTGATTGGAGTTGTGTTGATTATTGGTGAGTGTGAATTTATATGATTGGAGTTGTGTTGTTTATTGGTGAGTGTGAATAGATCTGATTGGAGTTGTGTTGAGTATTGGTGAGTGTGAATTGATCTGATTGGAATTGTGTTGAGCAATGGCGAGTGTGAATTTATCTGATTGGTGCTGTGTTGATTATTGATGAGTGTGAATTGATCTGATTGGTGTTGTGATGAGTAATGTTGAGTGTTAATAGGTCTGATTGGTGTTGTGTTGAGTATTGATGAGTGTGAATTTGGTCTGATTGGTGCTGCGTTCAGTATTGATGAGTGTGAATAGATCAGATTGGAGTTGTGTTGATTATTGGTGAGTGTGAATTGATCTGATTGGAGTTGTGTTCAGTATTGGTGAATGTGATTTGATCTGATTGTAGTTGTGTTGATTATTGGTGAGTGTGAATTGATCTGATTGGAGTTGTGTTGATTATTGGTGAGTGTGAATTGATGTGATTGGAGTTGTGTTGATTATTGGTGGTTGTGAATTGATCTGATTGGAGTTGTGTTGTGTATTGGTGAGTGTGAATTGATCTGATTGGAGTTGTGCTTATTATTGCTAAGTGTGAATTGATCTGATTGGCGTTGTGTTCACTACTGGTGAGTGTGATTTGATCTGTTTGGAGTTGTGTTGAGAATTGGTGAGTATGAATTGATCTGATTGGAGTTGTGTTGTGTGTTGCTGAGTGTGAATAGGTCTGATTGGTGTTGTGTTGAATATTGGTGAGTGTGAATAGATCTGATTGGAATTTTGTTGTGTATTGGTGGTTGTGAATTGATCTGATTGGAGTTGTGTTGAGTATTGGTGAGTGTGAATTGATCTTATTGGAGTTGTGTTGATTATTGGTGAGTGTGAATTGATCTGATTGGAGTGGTGCTGATTATTGGTGAGTGTGAATTGATCTGATTGGAGTTGTGTTGATTATTGGTGAGTGTGAATTGATCTAATTGGAGTTGTGTTGATTATTGGTGAGTGTGAATTGATCTGATTGGAGTTGTGTTGATTATTGGTGAGTGTGAATTGATCTGATTGGAGTTGTGTTGGTTATTGGTGAGTTTGAATTGACCTGATTGGAGTTGTGTTGATTATTGGTGAGTGTGAATTGATCTGATTGGAGTTGTGTTCACTACTGGTGAGTGTGATTTGATCTGTTTGGAGTTGTGTTTATTGTTGTTGAGTGTGAATTGATCTGATTGGAGTTGTGCTTATTATTGCTCAGTGTGAATTGATCTGATTGGAGTTGTGTTGATTATTGGTGAGTTTGAATTGATCTGATTGGAGTTGTGTTGATTATTGGTGAGTTTGAATTGACCTGATTGGAGTTGTGTTGATTATTGGTGAGTGTGAATTGATCTGATTGGAGTTGTGTTGATTATTGGTGAGTTTGAATTGACCTGATTGGAGTTGTGTTGATTATTGGTGAGTGTGAAATGATCTGATTGGAGTTGTGTTGATTCATCGTGAGCTTCAATTGATGTGATTGGAGTTGTGTTGTGTATTGGTGAGTGTGAATTGATCTCATTGGAGTTGTGTTTATTGCTGCTAATTGTGAATTGATCTGATTGGAATTTTGTTGTCTGTTGGTGAGTGTGAATTGATCTCATTGGAGTTGTGTTTATTGCTGCTAATTGTGAATTGATCTGATTGGAGTTGTGTTTATTCTTGGTGAGTGTGAATTGATCTGATTGGAGTTGTGTTGAGTATTGGTGAGTGTGAAATGTTCTGTTTGGAGTTGTGTTTATTATTGCTAAGCGTGAATCGATCTGATTGGAGTTGTTTTGTGTATTAATGAGTGTGAATTGATGTGATTGGAGTTGTTTTGTGTATTAATGAGTGTGAATTGATGTGATTGGAGTTGTGTTGATTATTGGTGAGTGTGAATTGATCTGATTGGAGTTGTGTTGAGTATTGGTGAGTGTGAATTCATCTGATTGGAGTTGAGTTGATTATTCGTGAGCGTGAATTGATGTGATTGGAGTTGTGCTGAGTGTTGGTGAGTGTGAATTCATCTGATTGGAGTTGTGTTGATTATTGGTGAGTGTGAATTGATCGGATTGGAGCTGTGTCGAGTATTGGTGAGTGTGAAATGATCTGATTGGATTTGTGTTGATTATTGGTGAGTGTGAATTGATCTGATTGGAGTTTCATTGAGTATTGGTGAGTGTGAATTTATCTGATTGGAGTTGTGTTGTTTATTGGTGAGTGTGAATTGATCTGATTGGAGTTGTGTTGAGTATTGGTGAGTGTGAATTGATCTGATTGGAGTTGTGTTGATTATTGGTGAGTGTCTAATGATCTGATTGGAGTTGTGTTCACTACTGGTGAGTGTGATTTGATCTGTTCGGAGTTGTGTTTATTGTTGTTGAGTGTGAATTGATCTGATTGGCGTTGTGTTCACTACTGGTGAGTGTGATTTGATCTGTTTGGAGTTGTGTTTATTGTTGTTGAGTGTCAATTGATCTGATTGGAGTTGTGTTGATTAGTCGTGAGCGTGAATTGATGTGTTTGGAGTTGTGTTGTGTATTGGTGAGTGTGAATTGATCTGATTGGAGTTGTGTTTATTGTTGCTCAGTGTGAATTGATCTGATTGGAGTTGTGTTGACTATTGGTGAGTGTGAATTGTTCCGATTGAAGTTGTGTTAATTATTGGTGAGTGTGAATTGATCTGATTGGAGTTGTGTTGATTATTGGTGAGTGTGAATTGATCTGATTATTTTTAATTTGAGTGTTGGTGAGTGTGAATTGGTGTGTTAGGATTTAATATCTGTAACTGTAATTGAAGAACGATATCTTTCTTTCTAGTATGGTGCATCAAGTTTGAAAATTTTGAAATAATCATCTTGCTTGTCCTGAAATGTGATAGCTTTTAGCAAAACCGACAGCACCACTTTTATCTTGCGATTGGCTGTTGTCAGAAAAAAAGTGACTCAAGAACAGAAAAGATCAATTCATGGATATCTCGTATCTCTATGACAAGAATTGGAAATGTCGTGTTGATTGACTATGTAAGAGTTAATAAATCTCCTTAATAGAGAAAGCAGAAAACCTAGAGCAGCTAGGGCAGTTGTTTAGGACACTAACCAAAGAAACGCATGTGAAAACAGATAAGTGGAAAGCTATAGTCATGTTATGGCAAGGACAGCAAATTATAAAACTTAAGGAACAATTAGAAACTGAGGGAGATTTTAAAAAAAAAGTTGGTGGAACAAAAATTAGAGGTGGGAAATCAATTAGCTCATACAACTGCTTACGACATGACTTTGACTGCGTCAGTAGATTACCTTCGAACCAAAGGTGCAAATAGAGCCAGAAAATTAATAGCATGTAATGCTGAAATAGAACCACAGGAAGGTCAGGATAAAATGTGGAAAAAGCAGGTAGATGAGCTAAATAGGTCCCTACGAGGAGTCCTAAGTCAAAAACAGGATGCCCAGAATCCCCAGGAGTGGGAGATTAAACCCACCGTCAAAAGAAAATACAGGAGCTGGAGGAAAGATTAAGTCTGAGATTGACACTGAGGCAGGAGATAGAATTCTTGAAGAGGCACATAAATCACTCTGATCCTACCCTTCCCCGGCATTTCCCTCCCCCCCCCCAGTGTGGAAGATTAAACAGCTCAGCATCGCCCCATGAAAGTCAGGGATAGATGAAATGATGGAGTGACAGTTTTGAAGAGGTGACTAAAGTAGTGGACAGGGGAATGTCTATGAATGTTCTTTATATGGACTTCCAGAAGGCATTCGATAAAGTCCCTCATAAAAGGCTGTTAGCTAAAGCTGAAGCTCATGGATTTGAGGACAAATTATTGACCAGGTTAGGAAATTGGCTCAGTGGCAGGAGACAGAGAGTAGGGATAATGAGCAGGTGCTCAAATTGGCAGGATGTGACTAGTGGTGTCAGTGGGGATCTGTGTTGGGGCCTCAATTATTCACTGTATTTATTAACAACTTAGGTAACAGGACAGGGAGCCACATATCCAAATTTGCCGATGACACAAAGATAGGCAGCATTGTAAGCAGTGTAAATGAAAGTATAAAATTACAGAGAGACATTAATAGATTAAATGAATTAGCAAAACTGTGGCAAATGGATTTCAATGTAAACAAGTATGAGGTCATCCACTTTGGACCTAAAAAGGATAGATCAGAGTACTTTCTAAATGGTGAAAAGCTCAAAACAGTGGAGGTCCAAAGAGACTTAGGGGACCATGTACAAAGATCATTAAAATGTCAGGTACAGAAAATAAACAAAAAGGATAATTGAACGTTGACCTTTATATCTAGAGGACTAGAATACGACGGAGTAGATGTTATGCTGCAGCTATACAAAACCCTGGTTAGACCACACCAGGAGTACTGTGTTCAGTTCTGGGCACCGCACCTTAAGAAGGACATATTGGCCTTGGAGGGAGTCCAGCGTAGATTTACCAGAATGATTCCTGGACTCCAAGGTTAAATTACAAGGAGAGATTACAGATTACACAAACTAGGAATCTATTCCCTGGAATTTAGAAGATTAAGGGGTGATTTGATCGCAGTTTTCAAGATATTAAGGGGAACTGATAGGGTAGATAGAGAGAAACTATTTGCGCTGGTTGGGGAGTCCAGGACTAGGAGACATAGCCTAAAAATTAGAGCCAGGACTTTCAGGAGTGAAGTTAGGAAACACTTCTGTATGGAAAAGATGGTAGAAATTTGGAACTCTCTTCTGCCAATGGCAGTTGATGCTAACTCAATTGTTAGTTTTAAATCTGAGATTGATCGATTTTTGTTAACCCAAGGTATTAAGGGATATGGGGCTAAGGCGGGTATACGGAGTTAGGTCACGGATCAGTCATGATCTCATTAAATGGTGGAACAGGCTCGAGGGGCTAAATGGCCTACTCCTGTTCCTATGTTCCTATATTCCTATGACGCGTCTCCGGTCAAGGGAGCCTTGTGTGCGTTGCACCAGGACCCTTACGGAAGACCCCATACCAAAGCGCGGGTTGGAGGCTGCCCACAAATATTGCTAGTAGATACTGGCTCATCTCATACCATGGTATGGGGCGCACTTGACCAACAATTTGAACTTCAAGGTGCAATAGAGCTTCGGGGGATTTGGGGGAGGAGGAGATACGGGGAAGATGGTAGAGACGGAAGTCACAGTCGGGGGTGTAAACACTCACCACGCGGTAGTGTGGACTCAGAAATAACAGGAGATGGAGGATGGTATCATAGGAGTAGATTGGATGGGAAAGAACAATGCGGTGGTGGACATGGTAAATCTCTGTTTGTGATAAATGGGTGCAGACTCCACAAGGAGGGCTGCTAATCGACCAGGACCGGACTGGGTCAATTTGGTCCAAAGGGATACAAGGTCCATATGACCTAGCAGTGTGCCTCTGACAAAAACGGAGAGAATTTGATCAACTGCCTCTGTTGGGCACAACACAAGAATGAGTCTAGCAGAATAGAGCGAGTCGTACACATTGAGGGACCTGACCCGTCCCGACCAGTCTAACAATACCATTTCCCAAAGGAATTCGCTTTCAAATTTCAAGACAGCACAAACACTGTCATCAGTGGAACAGACATTCACCGCCTGTGAGAAATATCTTCTAACAGTATACTGGGCCACTAACAAATTTGCATACAACACCGGATTAGATAAAATCGTGTTTCTGACCTCCCACACCCCCACCAAGTTGTTACTGTCAGGTACTTTAACTGGAGGCCGGTTAGCACAGCAGGATGAATAAGTCACAGTGACCTATGTCCTCCAGATGGACCATTTTCACCAACAGCTATTTTACTTGTTTGTCACTGACTGATTATTTACCTATCTGGGTGAAACGAGGATTCACCATTACCCACCCCTGAACTCTTACAAAAAACTTTGGAACTGGCCCGAAATTAAACAAATTTGATCACTATTGAAAAAGTAAAGGCCACATTCTAAAAACACGCCATGTCCACTATCACATTGTTCTTTCCCATTCCGTCCACTCCTATGATACCATCCTCCATCTCCTGTTGTTTTTGAGTCCACACTACAATGTGGCAAGTGTTTACATCCCCGACTGTGACTTCTGTCTCTGCTGTCTTCCCCGTATCTTCTCCTCCTCCAAATCCCGCTCGCTCTATCGTGCCTTGAAGTTCAAACGGAAAAGCTTTCCAGCAGAGTGGTGAATGGTGGGCCCCGCCCATTAGCGAGCGATCTCGGATAGCTCCTGTCCGAATGGCTTGCAAACAGTTAAATTTGGTAGATTTGAAAAAACAAGGATTCCTGAATCCAGCCGCTGCAGGCTGCCGTACAAGGCACAGGCCTGTGGCCTCAGGGATGTCCTAAAAATGGTGAGGACGCCACCCTAGACGCCGATAAATTGGCACGTTATCAGAACCGAATGATCATCCCCACAGAACTCAGAAGAGATTGATGTCCGCTGGATGTGTGTGTCCATCAGACAGAGGCGAGAGAGCTTGGCCCAACGACTGCTTGAATAAGTATTATCTTAAATAAATGCTGAATGGTTTGACAACAATTGGAATTTGATCTGCACTTTGTAGGTTAAAAAGGCCAGACGCAACTACTTTTTTTAAAAAGAAAACTGACATGAACGAACTGAAATGCTATCTCCCTGCACGAAAGGTTTTGAAAAATATTTACGTGAAAGCTACGTTGACGTCGGCTGACGTACACGGTGTGAGTCTGATGATATCTGGCTCCGTTGTTTTGTTCCTGCAAAGAAGTTAACCCCTTCCAAAGCCACCGACATCTGGTTTTGATTTATCAAGCAATGACCTTTGCATTTATTTAAAATAACTGGCATAATTTAATTGGATATTTCCCCACCCGGAAATTTTTTCCCCATGAATTGATAAATTAACCCCTTGGGCTCTCGAGAAGAGCCACAATGGATTTTCTGTGTTTCTATTTAAACAGGGGACCCGTGGTTTTCGGGACCTCATGAGTGTTGATGGTGCAGGATTACCAAGAGTAGTTCTCTGACGTAAAAGTGGCTTCACAATGTTACAGAGCAACCTTTGCTGGAGAAAGGTTGGTGCAGGAAGCGATCCAGTGGTATTAAGATTTTAAGACCTAATCTGCAGACATCGGCAGATATTAAATGTCACAGCATGGTGACCTTTTGGACTAAGACTTAAGACTTGGATTTTGAAAATTCAAAATTACATAGAGAAGCAAAGCACTCAATAGCCTTGGTCAAAACTCTTCTATACGTAACTAAGAATATACCAAATTGCTTTTCCTCTTTTGAAAACGTTTTGATTTGTTTTGCTTTAACCCATTTATTTTCCAAGACAGAGTGCTTAATGGGGGGACGATTACTATCCAATAGTAATTACAAGCACTTCTGTCTCTACAGGAAAACCACATACATAATTTGCTTCTGAAATTGGATCCGATAAGATAAATTGATAGAAGTTGCTGCTCGGGCATCGAGAAGGGAAAATTTACCTATGGTTTAAGGGGATAATCAAATTATATTTTAAAATAAAATAAATCCAGTCTAAATAATCCCCGCCTAATTCTGTGTGTCAAGGAAGAAAGTATTTTGCATTGGGAAATAAAATTGTACATTGAAAAGTCTGGTCAGTCCAAAAATACTGCTCCCGAATTGGGATAAATAAAAGCAATCCAAGAAGAATTTAAGTAAAATAAACAAAAAAAGTATGAAGATATTGGACCAAACTGTAAATATTGTATTGGACTGTAAATTTCCTCCATGAATGAGATGATATGGTTATATAATGGGATGTGTTAAATTGGATGAGAGGAAGTGATTAAGATTATAGGGAAATTACACCATCCAATGGAAGTTTCTCTAAAGTCATCATCCTGGGTGACTAAGTGTAAATAAATCACCCAAGCGGGATTTACCAAACGATATCAATCTGGTATAAATGTACGATCTAGTGAAAGTCAGGAAAGTGTAGTTGAGAATAGTAAATTGATAGCTTTCTCTTGGAGATATTTGTGTCATTGCCTACATTGAACAATGAGAAAGCTGCATTTGGGAGCCTGGCCATTACCTGAGACATCAGGACCAGGCAGGGGGAGATAAGCAAGGCCCTCCAGACACCCCCCCAACCCCCCCCCACCCCGATCTTTTGATAAGATAACCTGAAATCCCAAGAATGACTACAGTGGACATGAAAGAGACAAATGTTGCCATCAATTGGAAACATGATTATGAAGGCCTACGGCCTGGTGAGTTATTGGAACCACTCTTTAAACACACCAGTTGCTCCTACAGGATTGAATCTTACTGGACATACGACATGTGCCATGGAAACACATTCGGAAATACCAGGAGGAAAAGAAACTGGCCAACAGCAAGTTAATATTCCAGTGATATGTTGCATGTGAGGCAACTAGTATGTGGAAATGTGCGATGAAGATGCACTGAAGAACGGGTCTCAGACATGCTCAGATACTTGACAATAGTGCGACATGAAATGGTTAATGTGGCCCAGGAGAGTGAGAAAACCTTTTAAACAAAGCACTGACACATGGTCCATAGAGAAACCAACTAATCAATGAAACAATCAGGAAACACTGATACCAATCAGAGGGATTGAAATTAAAGTGAAGAAGGACATAGTAATTTGGATTCCCAAATTTCAGGGTTAGGTTCCTTACTGTTAACAATGAAATTGGGCTGGGGAGAAATAATTCTTATCAAAAATATCCACAAGATGGGTATTAGTAAAAGGAGAGCTGGAGAACCTTTTAAGTCCATGGTTTCGTGATAATATGATACACAGTAGGTTTCTGCATTAACCAAATGAAACCTAGAAGCAATATGTAGATGTCTATATGTGCTTATAGGATCATAGAATCATAGAAAATTTATGGCACAGAAGGAGGCCATTCGGCCCTTCGTGTCCGGGCCGGCCGAAAATGAACCACCCAGCCTGATCCCACTTTCCAGCACTTGGTCCATAGCCTTGTAGGTTATTGCACTTCAAGTGCATATCGAAGTACTTTTTAAATGAGTTGAGGGTATCTGCCTCTACCACCCTTTCAGGCAGTGAGTTCCAGACCCCCCACCACACTCTGGGTGAAAAAAAAATCCTCAGATCCCCTCTAATCCTTCTACCAATTACTTTAAATCTATGCACCCTGGTTATTGACCTCTCTGCTAAGGGGAATAGGTCCTTCCTATCCACTCTATCTAAGCCCGTCATAATTTTATATACCTCAATTAAATCACCCCTCAGCCTCCTCTGTTCCAATGAGAACAACCCCAGCCGATCCAATCTTTCCTCATAGCTAAAATTCTCCAGTCCTGGCAATAAAATCTCCTCTGTACCCTCTCTAGTGCAATCACATCTTTCCTGTAATGTGGTGACCAGAACTGTATGCAGTACTCAAGCTGTGGTCTAACTAGTGTTTTATACAGTTCCAGCATAACCTCCCTACTCTTATATTCTACGCCTCGGCTAATAAAGGAACGTATTCCATATGGTTTCTTAACCACCTTATCTACCTGTCCTGCTCCCTTCAAGGATCTGTGGACATGCACTCCAAGGTCCCTCACTTCCTCTACACCTCTTAGTATCCTCCCGTTTATTGTGTATTCCTTTGCCTTGTTTGCCCTCCCCAAATGCATTACCTCACACTTCTCAGGACTGAATTCCATTTGCCACTTTTCTGCCCACCTGACCAATCCATTGATATCTTCCTGCAGTCTACAGCTTTCCTCCTCATTATCAACCACACGGCCAATTTTTGTAACATCTGCAAACTTGTTAATCACGCCCCCTACCTTTAAGTCTAAATCATTAATACATATCACAAGAAGCAAGGGACCTAGTACTGAGCCCTGCGGAACCCCATTGGAAACAGCCTTCCAGTCACAAAAACACCCGTCGACCATTACCCTTTGCTTCCTGCCACTGAGCCAATTTTGGATCCAACTTGCACTCTCCCTTGGATCCCATGAGCTTGTACTTTTTTGACCAGTCTGCCATGTGGGACCTGGTCAAAAGCCTTGCTAAAATCCATGTAGACTACATCAAACGTGCTACCCTCATCGACCCTCCTTGTTACCTTCTCAAAAAATTCAATCAGTTAGTCAGACACGACCTTCCTGTAACAAATCCATGCTGACTATCCTTGATTACCCAATGCCTTTGTAAGTGACGGTTTATCCTGTCCCTCAGAATTGATTCCAATAATTTGCCCACCACCGTGGTTAGACTGGCTGGCCTGTAATTACTCTGTCTATCCCTCGCTCCCTTTTTAAATAACGGTACAACGTTAGCAGTCCTCCAATCCTCCGGCACCACGCCTGTATCCAGTGAAGATTGGAAAATGATGGTCAGAGCCTCCGCTATTTCCTCCCTTGCTCCTTTTAACAGCCTGGGATACATTTCATCCGAACCTGGTGATTTATCTACTTTCAAAAATATTAATCCCCTTAATACTTCCTCTCTCACCTTGTTTATCCCATCCAATATTTCACACTCCTCCTCCTTAACTACAATGTCTGCATCATCCCTCTC
>NC_090336.1:9001013-9006013 GCF_035084215.1 Heptranchias perlo | reverse complement strand
ATGGCAGAGGAGCTGAGCGGCAGGAGCATGGTGCCCAGGTCACGGGTGCAATGCAGGAAGTGTTTTAATGACCTATCCAGGTCAGGAAAAGTGAGTACATTTAATGATTCACCCACATCTATTTTGTATCTGTCTTCACAGTAGAACATACAAAAAGCACATCAGGAATAGGGAGCCAAGGGACTAATGAGAGTGAGGAACTTAAAACAATTAATATCACTAGAGAAAAGGTACTGGAGTAATTAATGGGACTAAAAGCCAATGAATCCCCAGGACCTGATGGCCTACATCCTAGGGTTCTAAAAGAGGTGGCTGCAGAGATAGTGGATGCATTGGTTATGATCTTTCAAAATTCTCGAGATTCTAGAACAGTCCCAGCGGATTGGTAGGTAGCAAATGTAACCCCGCTATTTAAGAAACGAGGGAGAGAAAAAACAGGGAACGACAGGCCAGTCAGCCTGACATCAGTCGTTGGGAAAATGCTGGAATCCATTATTAAGGAAGATGTAACAGGGCACTTAAAAAATCATAATATGATTAGGCAGAGTCAACATGGTTTTATGAAAGGGAAATCATGTTTGACAAATTCATTAGAGTTTTTTGAGGATGTAACTAGCAGGGTAGATAAAGGGGAACCAGTGGATGTATTATATTTGGATAAGGTGCCACACAAAAGGTTGTTATGCAAGATAAACACTCATGGGTTTGGGGGTAATATATTAGCATGGATAGAGGATTGGTTAATGCACAGAAAACAGAGAGTAGGGATAAACGGGTCATTCTCAGGTTGGCAGGCTGTAACTAGTGGGGTGCCGCAAGGATCAGTGCTTGGGCCTCAGATATTTACAATCTATATTAATGAATTAGATGAAGGGACCGAGTGTAATGTATCCAAGTTTGCTGACGGTAAAAAGCTAGGTAGGAAAGTGAGCTGTGAGGAGGACACAAAGGGCTCCATTTTAGCACCCGCTATCGGGTGCGTTCCTGGCGGGGGGGCTCCGAAAATCGGGGAATCCCGGAGCGGGTCGGGAGCCCGGCTCCAACCCGCCCACTTCCGGGTTCCCCACAGACGCGCCGACGTGCACGCGCAGCCCCCGCAGGTGGGACTCCCACCGGCAATTAAAGCCGGCGGGGTGCCACTTACTGGGGGAAACACTCCCAGTTGAAATGGACGTGTTGCAGCCATCAGCCTATGGCAGCTGCAAAGGTCCATTTGACAGGTGGGTGGGTGGGGGAGACCCTCACTCATTGCAGGAGGCCACTCTGTCACTTGGGACAAAGTTTGGCCTCCACCACCCTCCTCCTGACAAGAAAATTCACCAACTTGCACATTTACCCCGGGGTCCAGAGACATGTACCTACCTTGCGGACTCCCTCAGATGTACATGTTCCGGATGGGGGCCGCCATAGCTGCAGTCATGACCTCCTCGGAGGGCGAACAGCATCACCAGCCTCGCCGGCCACGCCGTCCACCTCTGACACGTGGAGCTCCACCTCACAGTGCTGTGACACATCCACCTGCACAGCAGGAGGGAGGGCAACCGCAGAGAGAGATGGATCACATAGGGCACTGCCCTCGCCACAGGGTCCACAGATCGAGGCTCAGCTTCCTGGACCTCTCTGAGCAGCAGTGCACACGGAGGCTCAGAGTCACTCGACATGTAGTCGTGGACATCTGCAGCCTCCTTCATGCCGAGCTGCTCCCGGCTGGCCCGAGCACCATCTTCTTACCGGTCGCTGTCAAGTCACCACTGCCCTCAACAACTTCTCCTCCGCATCCTTCCAGGGTGCCACCGGGGACATCGCCGACGTCTCTCAGTCGTCTGCACAAAAGAGCCCTGCAAATACACCTACACCCACTCTGCAGTGACACAATGGGTGGCATCAGGTGTGGGTCTTCATTGTGATCCTCAGGAAAGGGCATTATTGCACAAACCAGACAAGATTCGCAAAGACGTGGCAGTAGTGGTGCCAATATAATATGTAATGTGAGTTAGTCAGAAATCAATATAAGTAACAACCATGACAAACCCTCAAACACCCTTGTGCGTCCCCTTCATGCTCACGACACGTTTGCCTTACGCTGCCTACTGCACATATGTGATGCATGCCCTGTGGCTGCAGCACAGGTAGTGGCAGGTTGAGTGAGGCTGACCGTGAAAGAGATGCACGAGAGGGTGAGTATGAGATAGAGCCATGAGATTGTATGAGGATTGGGTTGAGTGGTAGTGGCAGGATGAGTACTGGCGAGGTGAGTAAGTGCAGGTAAGATGAGGATGAGGTTTGAGTGGGTGTGAGGGGTGATGTGACAGAGTAGTGTTGGCAGTGCAGAAGGAGATGTGGGGTGGGGGCAGTGATGTGGCAGATGGAGTGTAGGGGAATGAGTAAGTGTACTCACTTTGGCTGACCTACTTAGGTCATTGCAGCGCCTCCTGCACTGTATGCAGGTGGGCGATATGTTGGTTGCGCTGGTGACCTCCTCTGCCACCTCGAGCCAGGCCTTCTTGGTGGCAGAGGCAGGCCGCTTCCTCCCGCCCGCCGGGGATAAGATCTGTGTCCTCCCCCTCCTCCTCACCCCATCTAATGATACCTGGAGTGAGGCATCATTAAACTGGGAGCAGCCTTCCACCTGGGCTGCTCCATGCTGTAATTTTTCCTATTTGTTGCAGCATCTGTCAGTGGAGGACTGCCCCTTTAAATAGAGCTCCTCCAGCTGACAGACCTTACTGCGCATGTGCAGTCCGCCCGCCGCGCAGATCAGCAGTGGGGAACCCGGAACAACAGGTAAGTGGATCCAATTAGCCTGCGATCGCGCGCAGGGCAGACTGATTTCACCAGGCGCGTTACCCATGCGCCCAATCCCCCCCCGCCCCGCCGCGAACCCGTCGCCCTGGTAATATCGAACCCAAAGAGTCTGCAAAGGGATATGGACGGGTTAAGCAAGTGGGCAAGAAGGTGGCAGATGGATTATAATGTGGGGAAATGTGAGGTTATTCACTCTGGTAGGAAGAATAGAAAACAGAATGTTTGTTAAATGGTGAGAAAATATTAAATGTTACGGTTCGGAGAGATTTGGGTGTCCCAGTACAAGAATCACAAAAAGTTAGTATGCAGGTACAGCAAACAATTAGGAAGGATAATGGTGTGTTGGCCTTTATTGCAAGGGGGTTGGAGTGGAAGAGTAAGGAAGTCTCACTACAATTGTACAGGGCTTTGGTGAGACCTCACCTGGAGGGCTATGTGCCGTTTTGGTCTCCTTATCTAAGGAAGGATATACTTGCCTTAGAGGCGGTCCAGCAAAGGTTCACTAGATTAATTCCTGGGATGAGAGGGGTTGTCTTGGAGGGTTGTCCTATACTCTCTGGAGTTTAGACAAATGAGAGGTGATCTCATTGAAACATATAAAACTCTGAAGGGGCTTGACAGGGTAGATGCTGAGAGATTGTTTCTCCTGGCTGGAGAGTCGAGAACTGGGGAGATAGTCTCAGGATAAGGGGTCGGACATTTAAGACTGAGATGAGGAGGAATTTCTTCACTCAGAGGGTTGTGAATCTTTGGAATTCTCTTCCCCAGAGGGCTGTGGATGCTGAGTCATTGAATATATTCAAGACCGAGATCAATAGATTTTTGGACTCTAGGGGAATCAAGGGATATGGGGATCGGGCGGGAAAGTGGAGTTGAGGTCGAAGATCAGCCATGATCTGATTGAATGGTGGAGCAGGCTCGAGGGGCTGTATGGCCTACTCCTGCTCCTATTTCTTATGTTCTTATACATCCCATGGTGTATATTACCCCTCCTCTCACTCTTTCTTGCCGAGCGTATTCCATCACATCACTCTTCACACCCACTTAAGTCTCATCATCAAGTTACCTTCACTTTCTGTGCACTTCCTCACCTCCCCATTTGTGAGCCCACCACTCCCACTCACCCCAATCCTGATGCAATGTGATGAATCTGTCTGATAGTCACCCTCTGATGCATCTGCTTCATTGTCAGCCTCACCCAAAGCAATGCATCCATCGGGTGAACACGTCACCTTCACTCACTCAAACGCCTGTTCTTTCTCCCCTTGTAGGAGAAGAGAGCACAAGATGCACGGGAGAGGAGTAGGACTGGAGGGGGCCAATCACAAACAGTACCTCTGACAGATGCAGAGGAGGAGGCGATGGACGTAAGTCGCACGGTTGCATGCCTGGCTGTCATAGATGGAGAGACTGGCAATCTGCAGACGGCTGGTGACAGAACTTTAATGTCCTTCAGACATCATGAACTGATGTTATCAATTATTGACCTGTTGCACACCTCAGTATGCTCATTGGAAACTAAAATCTGCGATGGTTGTTAATATTGCTTTATGTTCTCTTCCAGGGCTTTCACTGATTGATCAGGGGGCAGGCGCCATGGAAGGCGGCGATTCCTCAGAGGAGCTCAATTCCTCTGAGGGCGCACCGTCTCATCACATCCAGCCATGCACCAGTGCAGATACCGGCACTGTGGTTGGTCCTGTTAGACAGATAGTTGGGTTGTCACCTGGTAATTCAACACACAAGCGTGCACAAGCAGACACTGGTGGCAGGGGCAGCTGTGGAGAGTCTGCGTCAGGGGCGCACTCCTCTCCAAGCTCTGCTCAGCTGGACAGAGATGCTGAACCCCAGGGGACATCATTGAGAGTGAGAATGATTGAGGTACAGCTGCACCTTTGCGAGGTAATAGGAAAGGTGTCACTCACAATAGCGGATAGGATGGAGAACTCCAACTCCATCGCTAGTAGATGGGTGGTGCAGGTTAAGTGCAGAAATGTCTTCAATGGAAAGAGTGACAGCCTCAAATGGGTCCATGCAGGCCATGACAACAGCCGTATCTGCTCTAGATGCCAACATGTCTGCCGCCTTAAACGGGCAGACAGAAACTTCATCCGTGGCCTGAGAAAGCATCATATCTTCTCACCAGCCTACTGTCCAGCAGAATAGTGGGAGTGATCTTGCGTTGGCCCAGGAGA
>NC_090336.1:8941013-8996013 GCF_035084215.1 Heptranchias perlo | reverse complement strand
GAGAGTGGTCCTGGGACCTTCCTGTCCATGTGGCTCAGTGTCACACATCAGGCATTTACCTACTGAGCCACTGGGTGGCGCTCATGAGGTAACAATCATTTTCAGGCACAAATATTACAGAGCAGAGTTGGAGGTGTCGACAGATCTGACCCAGGTTTGTTAATTTGTGCGAATGAATATATAAACAGGTTATTTTATGTTTTTCAAACCCTGCGGCGCTGTCCTCTCAGCATTACAAGTCGAACGTTGAGGAGAGCGGTGCAGATCTCAATGTGTTTCTCCCCCCCCCCCCCCCACTCCCCAGTGACTGTACAAGGGGACTCCAGCCTGCACCCTCCAATACAAGGGTAAGGGGCAGGTTCCACTCACACATAGAACTGATGTACCGGCCATTGGTTCATTTTGCCATCTGTGCCCACTCCACCAGTGCTGCTGTCTGCTTTGATAAGAGATTCGATGGGAAATGACAGTGTGTTCAGTGGGAATTACACTGCTGGGCTGAGGGTGGGAACACTCATTGTACTCACAACCCAAAACCCCAGTGGAGAGGCACCAGATTGATTAACACTGCTCAAACAATAACACCAGCAACTTACATTTATATGGCTACTATTAAAGGAGTAAAATGTCCCAAGGTGCTTCACAGGAGCAGAAAGATTTGACACCGAGCCACATGAGGAGATATCAGCACAAGTGACCAAAAGCTTGGTCAAAGGGATAGGTGTTAAGGAGTGGCTTAAAGGAGGAGAGAGAGGTAGAGAGGCGGAGAGATTTAGGGAGGGAATTCCAGAGCTACATTGTCTTCAAGAGATTACTGAACATACGTACAGAGTTGTAGGTCAGAGCACAGTCCCTTCACCTCTGGGTCTTGGCTTTGAATCAAATGGTGGTTACAGTACAGGGAGTTTGTCTGAAGTTCAAATGTTCAAACTTGGAAAAAGCAACCCTTTTTGTAACTGTGTGACATTTCCATTTCCCACGCTGGTTGCCCTCGAAGCCTTTGCTCATACTGGGTCGTTCTTGTGCTGTGGGACCATCCCTCTGAACTGTGTGAGGTTGGCCAAACCCGTTTCAGTATTTCTCCTTACAAATAAATGTCGCATTTCACATCTGCTCAGAGTTAACCAAGAACATTCTTTTAAGAATCAGTTGTGTTCCCTGGTCACCATGGTGAGAACCCTCTGGGGCAGCCCTTACTGGTTTGACGGATATAAAAAACGTTAAATATTGATCGGCTCGTGTCACAGATCAACCCCCAGGCTGTGGCACTCGACTGACGGGAGAAAACAGGCTCCAAAACCAATTCTCGGGCAATCTGAGGCCAACGTTTTAAATGCTGCTCGACAAAATGGGCACTGGGTCCTGAGAAGACAGGAAGAAATGTAAATAAAATTACTCCAACATTTATTATAAAGGGGAAAAATTTAACAGAATAGGGTGCATCAGGTGGTAATTAATAAAGAAAGTTCATATAATAAAATTAAATAGAGAATTGGAAAGAAGAGGAAAGTGACCCAATCCCCTCTCCCCCCCGATCCCCTCTCCCCCCAATCCCCCCGATCCCCACTCCCCCCGATCCCCTCTCCCCCGATCCCCTCTCCCCCGATCCCCTCTCCCCCAATCCCCTCTCCCCCAATCCCCTCTCCCCCAATCCCCTCCCCCCCAAACCCCTCTCCCCCAAACCCCTCTCCCCCCAATCCCCTCTCCCCCCAAACCCCTCTCCCCTCTCCCCCCAAACCCCTCTCCCCCCCAAACCCCTCTCCCCCCAAACCCCTCTCCCCTCAAATCCCCTCTCCCCTCAATCCCCTCTCCCCCCAAACCCCTCTCCCCTCAATCCCCTCTCCCCCAAACCCCTCTCCCCCAAACCCCTCTCCCCTCAATCCCCTCTCCCCCTCAATCCCCTCTCCCCTCAATCCCCTCTCCCCCCAACCCCTCTCCCCTCAATCCCCTCTCCCCCAATCCCATTCCCACCAATCCCCCACTCCCCCCAATCCATACTCCCCCCACTCCCCACTCCTCCCCAATCCCCACTCCCCCAATCCCCACTCCTCCCCAATCCCCACTCCTCCCCAATCCCCACTCCTCCCCAATCCCCACTCCCCCCATCCCCACTCCCCCCATCCCCACTCCCCCCATCCCCACTCCCCCCATCCCCACTCCCCCAATCCCCACTCCCCCATTCCCATTCCCCCCCAATCCCCACTCCCCCCAATCCCCACTCCCCCAATCCCCACTCCCCCAATCCTACTCACCCCAATCCCCATTCCCCCAATTGCCCTCTCTTACCTCACTCCTCCCAATCCCCTCTCCCTCACCCCCATTCCCCCCTCCTCACTTCACCACCAATAGCAGCACCTTCAGCCACCAGACTATTCCTCTTCTCTGCTCCATCTCTCCCACCTTCCAAGCCCTCCTGATCTTTTGGCTCTTGCCTTAGATCGCCTGTCCTAACTCTTCCCCCAATTCCTGCTTTGTGTTTAACTCATCTTCCCCCCCCCCCCCCCTTCCTGTGAAGTGGTTTGGATGGTTTACTGTGCTAAAAACACAGTGTAAAGTACAAGTGTAGGGTTTTCCACTTGTGGGCGAGACCAAAACTAGGGGCCATAAATATAAAACAGTCACTAATAAATCCAATGGGGAATTCAGGAGAAACTCTTTTACCCAGAGAGTGGTTAGAATGTGGAACTCCCTACCGCAGGGAGTGGTTGAGGAGAATAACATAGGTGTATTTAAGGGGAAGTTAGATAAACACATGAGGGAGAAAGGAATAGAAGGATATGCTGATAGGGTGAGATGAAGAGGGGTTGGAGCAGGCTCGTGTGGAGCATAAACACCGGTTGGGCCGAATGGCCTGTTTCTGTGCTGTACATTCGATGTAATTCGATGTAAAATTCTTGCTGCGGAATTTCATTATTGTAAATACGAGGATTTGTTTCAGCGTCATTGGCTAAGCAATGAGAGGCTGGAACTCTCTGGAGCTGCCAGGAGTCTGTGAATGACATGTTGGCACAGCACTGACCGGGCCCTCTGGACTGACGCCAGTTCACCACTCCTGTATTTATTGAGCACTCTGCAGTTTCAGTCAATGTGCTTGTACTGGTGAATCACTGAGTAATTATGTGACGAGGCCAGTAAATAATGTATTCCCCGCTCCTCATACATCATGCAGATAGCTGTTAAATAACAAGGCTTTATCAAATCAGAGTCACAGAATGAATAAATAAGCAGCTGCCACCCATCGTAAACCAGAACTGCCCATCAAATCCTGGGCTGGTGCCAGCAGGAGTCAGGAACTAACTCGACTGGGCAGCTGCCAAGTGCCAAGAGATTTCTTATGTGATCGATGTGAATCTGCGAGGAGAGGCTGGAAAATTGAATCCCTTGACGTGGTACAGCATCCATCAGAGTAAGGTGAAAGGATTCTCTCTGATGATCCACTGCCAACTGCTGGCCTGCTGATGCCTGCTTACATCATCAGGCTCAGTCTCACACAGTCTGTAATGTCCCAGTTTTTTAATCTTTGGGAACCAGGCTATTCATGGATATGGCTAGTGACTTGTGATTTTTTTTTTATTTTTTTTATTCGTTCATGGGATGTGGGCGTCGCTGGCGAGGCCAGCATTTATTGCCCATCCCTAATTGCCCTTGAGAAGGTGGTGGTGAGCCGCCTTCTTGAACCGCTGCATTCCGTGTGGTGACGGTTCTCCCACAGTGCTGTTAGGAAGGGAGTTCCAGGATTTTGACCCCAGCGACAATGAAGGAACGGCGATATATTTCCAAGTCGGGATGGTGTGTGACTTGGAGGGGAACGTGCAGGTGGTGTTGTTCCCATGCGGCCTGCTGCCCTTGTCCTTCTAGGTGGTAGAGGTCGCGGGTTTGGGAGGTGCTGTCGAAGAAGCCTTGGCGAGTTGCTGCAGTGCATCCTGTGGATGGTACACACTGCAGCCACAGTGCGCCGGTGGTGAAGGGAGTGAATGTTTAGGGTGGTGGATGGGGTGCCAATCAAGCGGCTGCTTTATCTTGGATGGTGTCGAGCTTCTTGAGTGTTGTTGGAGCTGCACTCATCCAGGCAAGTGGAGAGTATTCCATCACACTCCTGACTTGTGCCTTGTAGATGGTGGAAAGGCTTTGGGGAGTCAGGAGGTGAGTCACTCGCTGCAGAATACCCAGCCTCTGACCTGCTCTCGTAGCCACAGTATTTATATGGCTGGTCCAGTTAAGTTTCTGGTCAATGGTGACTCCCAGGATGTTGATGGTGGGGGATTCGGCGATGGTAATGCCGTTGAATGTCAAGGGGAGGTGGTTGGACTCTCTCTTGTTGGAGATGGTCATTGTGATTGCTCAGACTTCCTCACAAACTGGCAATAACATTGACACTGGGAATTTTTATGAAAGGTTATGCTACTTGGGCAGTATGTAGCATTACACCTCGAGTGTAGGGACTGGAGGGAAGAGCACATGTCTATGGAACACCTGCACACATCTCCCTCTCTCTCTCACCCTCCATTTCATGCCCACCCTTTCTCTCTCTCCCCCTCTCTCAATCATCTCCCCCTCTCTCTCCCCCTCTCTCAATCATCTCCCTCTCTCTCTCACCCTCTCTCAATCATCTCCCTCTCTTTCTCACCCTCCATTTCATGCCCACCCTTTCTCTCTCTCCCCTCTCTCAATCATCTCCCCCTCTATCTCGCCCTCTCTCAATCATCTCCCTCGCTCTCTCACCCTCTCTCAATCATCTCCCTCTCTCTCTCACCCTCCATTTCATGCCCACCCTTTCTCTCTCTCCCCCTCTCTCAATCATCTCCCCCTCTATCTCGCCCTCTCTCAATCATCTCTCTCTCTCTCCCCCTCTCTCAATCATCTCCCTCTCTCTCTCACCCTCTCTCAATCATCACCCTCTCTCTCTCACCCTCCATTTCATGCCGACCCTTTCTCTCTCTCCCCCTCTTTCAATCATCTCCCCCTCTATCCCGCCCTCTCTCAATCATCTCTCTCTCTCTCTCCCCCTCTCTCAATCATCTCCCCCTCTCTCTCACCCTCTCTCAATCATCGCCATCTCTCTCTCTCTCACCCTCTATCAATCATCTCCCCCTCACTCTCTCATCCTCTCTCAATCATCTCCCCCTCTCTCTCACCCTCTATCACTCATCTCCCCCTCACTCTCTCATACTCTCTCAATCATCACCCGCTCTCTCTCTCTCACCCTCTATCAATCATCTCCCCCTCTCTCTCCCCCTCTCTCAATCATCTCCCCCTCACTCTCTCATCCTCTCTCAATCATCCCCCTCTTTCTCTGTCACCCTCTATCAATCATCTCCCTCTCTCTCTCATCCTCTCTCAATCATCTCTCCCTCTCACTCATCCTCTCTCAATCATCTCCTCTCTCGCCCTCTCTCAATCATCGCCCCCCCTTTCTCGGCCTCTCTTAATCATCTCCCTCTCTCTCACTCTCTCTCAATCATCTGCCCTCCCTCCGGCCCACTCTCAATCATCTCCCACTCACTCTCGCCCTCTCTCACTCATCTCCCCCTCTCTCTCGCCCTCTCTCACTCATCTCCCCCTCTCTCTCATCCTCTCTCAATCATCTCCCCCCCTCTCTCACCCTCCATCAATCATCTCCCCCTCTCTCTCACCCTCTCTCAATCATCTCCCCCTCTCTCTCTCTCGCCCTCTCTCAATCATCTCCCCCTCTCTCTCTCACCCTCTCAATCTTCTCCCCCTTTCTCTCTCACCCTCTCTCAATCATCTCCCCCTCTCTCTCTCGCCCTCTCTTAATCTTCTTCCACTCTCTCTCTCACCCTCTCTCAATCATTTCCCTTCTCTCTCGCTCTCTCTGATTCACCTCCCTCTCTCTTTCGCCCTCTCTCAATCATCTCCCCTTCTCTCTCACCCTCTCTCAATCATCTCCCCCTCTCTCTCACCCTCTCTCAATCATCTCCATCTCTCTCACCCTCTCTCAATCATTTCCCTTCTCTCTCGCTCTCTCTGATTCACCTCCCTCTCTCTTTCGCCCTCTCTCAATCATCTCCCCTTCTCTCTCGCCCTCTCTCAATCATCTCTCCCCCCTCTCTCTCGCCCTCTCTCAATCATCTCCCCCCCTTCTCTCTCACCCTCTCTCAATCATCTCCCCCTCTCTCTCTCGCCCTCTCTCAATCATCTCCCCCCCTTCTCTCTCACTCTCTCTCAATCATCTCCCTTCTCTCTCGCACGCTCTCAATCATCTCCCATCTCTCTCTCACCTTCTCTCAATCATCTCCCCTTCTCTCTCGCCCTCTCTCAATCATCTCCCCTTCTCTCTCGCCCTCTCTCAATCATCTCCCCCCCTTCTCTCTCGCCCTCTCTCAATCATCTCCCCCCCTTCTCTCTCACTCTCTCTCAATCATCTCCCTTCTCTCTCGCACGCTCTCAATCATCTCCCATCTCTCTCTCACCTTCTCTCAATCATCTCCCCTTCTCTCTCGCCCTCTCTCAATCATCTCCCCTTCTCTCTCGCCCTCTCTCAATCATCTCCCCTTCTCTCTCGCCCTCTCTCAATCATCTCCCCCCCTCTCTCTCGCCCTCTCTCAATCATCTCCCCCCCTTCTCTCTCGCCCTCTCTCAATCATCTCCCCCTCTCTCTTTCGCCCTCTCTCAATCATCTCCCCTTCTCTCTCACCCTCTCTCAATCATCTCCCCCTCTCTCTCACCCTCTCTCAATCATCTCCATCTCTCTCACCCTCTCTCAATCATTTCCCTTCTCTCTCGCTCTCTCTGATTCACCTCCCTCTCTCTTTCGCCCTCTCTCAATCATCTCCCCTTCTCTCTCGCCCTCTCTCAATCATCTCCCCCCCCTCTCTCTCGCCCTCTCTCAATCATCTCCCCCCCTTCTCTCTCACCCTCTCTCAATCATCTCCCCCTCTCTCTCTCGCCCTCTCTCAATCATCTCCCCCCCTTCTCTCTCGCCCTCTCTCAATCATCTCCCCCCCTTCTCTCTCACTCTCTCTCAATCATCTCCCTTCTCTCTCGCACGCTCTCAATCATCTCCCATCTCTCTCTCACCTTCTCTCAATCATCTCCCCTTCTCTCTCGCCCTCTCTCAATCATCTCCCCTTCTCTCTCGCCCTCTCTCAATCATCTCCCCTTCTCTCTCGCCCTCTCTCAATCATCTCCCCCCCTCTCTCTCGCCCTCTCTCAATCATCTCCCCCCCTTCTCTCTCGCCCTCTCTCAATCATCTCCCCCTCTCTCTCTCGCCCTCTCTCAATCATCTCCC
This sequence comes from Heptranchias perlo, assembly GCF_035084215.1. Lineage (NCBI taxonomy): Eukaryota > Metazoa > Chordata > Chondrichthyes > Hexanchiformes > Hexanchidae > Heptranchias > Heptranchias perlo. Next base: position 8,988,763 of record NC_090336.1, on the reverse strand, counting down.
CCCTTCTCTCTCACTCTCTCTCAATCATCTCCCTTCTCTCTCGCACGCTCTCAATCATCTCCCATCTCTCTCTCACCTTCTCTCAATCATCTCCCCTTCTCTCTCGCCCTCTCTCAATCATCTCCCCTTCTCTCTCGCCCTCTCTCAATCATCTCCCTTCTCTCTCGCACGCTCTCAATCATCTCCCATCTCTCTCTCACCTTCTCTCAATCATCTCCCCCTCTCTCTCACCCTCTCTCAATCATCTCCCCTTCTCTCTCACCCTCTCTCAATCATCTCCCTTCTCTCTCGCACACTCTCAATCATCTCCCCCCTCTCTCGCACACTCTCAATCATCTCCCCTTCTCTCTCGCCCTCTCTCAATCATCTCCCCTCTCTCTCGCCCTCCGTCAATCATCTCCCCTCTCTCTCACCCTCTCTCAATCATCTCCCCTTCTCTCTCACCCTCTCTCAATCATCTCCCCTTCTCTCTCGCCCTCTCTCAATCATCTCCCCTTCTCTCTCGCCCTCTCTCAATCATCTCCCCTTCTCTCTCACCCTCTCTCAATCATCTCCCCTTCTCTCTCGCCCTCTCTCAATCATCTCCCCTTCTCTCTCACCCTCTCTCAATCATCTCCCCTCTCTCTCGCCCTCTCTCAATCATCTCCCCTCTCTCTCGCACACTCTCAATCATCTCCCCCTCTCTCTTTCGCCCTCTCTCAATCATCTCCCCTTCTCTCTCACCCTCTCTCAATCATCTCCCCCTCTCTCTCACCCTCTCTCAATCATCTCCATCTCTCTCACCCTCTCTCAATCATTTCCCTTCTCTCTCGCTCTCTCTGATTCACCTCCCTCTCTCTTTCGCCCTCTCTCAATCATCTCCCCTTCTCTCTCGCCCTCTCTCAATCATCTCCCCCCCCCTCTCTCTCGCCCTCTCTCAATCATCTCCCCCCCTTCTCTCTCACCCTCTCTCAATCATCTCCCCCTCTCTCTCTCGCCCTCTCTCAATCATCTCCCCCCCTTCTCTCTCGCCCTCTCTCAATCATCTCCCCCCCTTCTCTCTCACTCTCTCTCAATCATCTCCCTTCTCTCTCGCACGCTCTCAATCATCTCCCATCTCTCTCTCACCTTCTCTCAATCATCTCCCCTTCTCTCTCGCCCTCTCTCAATCATCTCCCCTTCTCTCTCGCCCTCTCTCAATCATCTCCCCTTCTCTCTCGCCCTCTCTCAATCATCTCCCCCCCCTCTCTCTCGCCCTCTCTCAATCATCTCCCCCCCTTCTCTCTCGCCCTCTCTCAATCATCTCCCCCTCTCTCTCTCGCCCTCTCTCAATCATCTCCCCCCTTCTCTCTCACTCTCTCTCAATCATCTCCCTTCTCTCTCGCACGCTCTCAATCATCTCCCATCTCTCTCTCACCTTCTCTCAATCATCTCCCCTTCTCTCTCGCCCTCTCTCAATCATCTCCCCTTCTCTCTCGCCCTCTCTCAATCATCTCCCTTCTCTCTCGCACGCTCTCAATCATCTCCCATCTCTCTCTCACCTTCTCTCAATCATCTCCCCCTCTCTCTCACCCTCTCTCAATCATCTCCCCTTCTCTCTCACCCTCTCTCAATCATCTCCCTTCTCTCTCGCACACTCTCAATCATCTCCCCCCTCTCTCGCACACTCTCAATCATCTCCCCTTCTCTCTCGCCCTCTCTCAATCATCTCCCCTCTCTCTCGCCCTCCGTCAATCATCTCCCCTCTCTCTCACCCTCTCTCAATCATCTCCCCTTCTCTCTCACCCTCTCTCAATCATCTCCCCTTCTCTCTCGCCCTCTCTCAATCATCTCCCCTTCTCTCTCGCCCTCTCTCAATCATCTCCCCTTCTCTCTCACCCTCTCTCAATCATCTCCCCTTCTCTCTCGCCCTCTCTCAATCATCTCCCCTTCTCTCTCACCCTCTCTCAATCATCTCCCCTCTCTCTCGCCCTCTCTCAATCATCTCCCCTCTCTCTCGCACACTCTCAATCATCTCCCCTCTCTCTCGCCCTCCGTCAATCATCTCCCCTCTCTCTCACCTTCTCTCAATCATCTCCCCTTCTCTCTCACCCTCTCTCAATCATCTCCCTTCTCTCTCGCACACTCTCAATCATCTCCCATCTCTCTCTCACCCTCTCTCAATCATCTCCCCTTCTCTCTCACCCTCTCTCAATCATCTCCCCTCTCTCTCGCCCTCTCTCAATCATCTCCCTTCTCTCTCGCCCTCTCTCAATCATCTCCCTTCTCTCTCACCCTCTCTCAATCATCTCCCCTCTCTCTCGCACACTCTCAATCATCTCCCCTTCTCTCTCACCTTCTCTCAATCATCTCCCCTCTCTCTCGCACACTCTCAATCATCTCCCCTCTCTCTCGCACACTCTCAATCATCTCCCATCTCTCTCTCACCCTCTCTCAATCATCTCCCCTCTCTCTCGCACGCTCTCAATCATCTCCCCTTCTCTCTCACCCTCTCTCAATCATCTCCCTTCTCTCTCGCCCTCTCTCAATCATCTCCCCTTCTCTCTCGCACACTCTCAATCATCTCCCCTCTCTCACCCTCTCTCAATCATCTCCCCTTCTCTCTCACCCTCTCTCAATCATCTCCCCTCTCTCTCGCCCTCTCTCAATCATCTCCCCTTCTCTCTCACCCTCTCTCAATCATCTCCCTTCTCTCTCACCCTCTCTCAATCATCTCCCCTCTCTCTCGCCCTCTCTCAATCATCTCCCCTCTCTCTCGCCCTCTCTCAATCATTTCCCCTCTCTCTCACCCTCTCTCAATCATCTCCCCTTCTCTCTCTCACCCTCTCTCAATCATCTCCCCTCTCTCTCGCCCTCTCTCAATCATCTCCCCTCTCTCTCACCCTCTCTCAATCATCTCCCCTCTCTCTCGCCCTCTCTCAATCATCTCCCCTCTCTCACCCTCTCTCAATCATCTCCCCTCTCTCTCACCCTCTCTCAATCATCTCCCCTCTCTCTCGCCCTCTCTCAATCATCTCCCCTCTCTCTCGCCCTCTCTCAATCATCTCCCCTCTCTCTCGCCCTCTCTCAATCATTTCCTCTCTCTCTCTCTCTCTCGTCTTTCCAATCATTTCCTCTTTTTCTCGCCCTCTCCCCCTCTCTCTCACCCCAATATTAGCATGGAGGTGGGATGGCAGCAGGGGGGTGATTTGGTGCATGGGTAATACGCCCAAAAAAATGTCCATTTTCCACACGATCACGGGTGAATTGGAGCCACTTAACGCGGCTTCCGGGTTTCCCGTCCGAAAGCTGCGCAGCGGGTGGACTGCGCACCCGCATCACAGGCTGTCAGCTGGAGGAGCTCTATTTAAAGGGGCAGTCCTCCAATGGCTGCTCCTGGAGCAAACACCCACACACCACAATGGAGCAGCACGGGGGAAAGGCTGCTCCTAGATTTAGTGATGCCTCGCTCCAGGTGCTACTGGATGGGGTGAGGAGGAGGAGGGATGTCTTCTACCCCGCGGACGGGAGGAAGTGGCCTGCCTCTGCCACCAAAAAGGCCCGGCTCAAGGTGGCAAAGGAGGTCACCAGCAGCAGCAGCAGCAACATCTCCCGCACCTGGATCCAGTGCAGGAAGCGTTTCAATGACATAACTAGGTCAGCAAAAGTGAGTACACTTACTCATTCGCCTACACTCCGTCTTCCACATCACCGCCCCCACCCCCCAACTCATTCTGCACTGCCAACACTACTCTATCACATCACTCCTCACACCCACTCAAAACTCATCCTCAAATTACCTGCACTTCCTCACCTCCCCATTACTCACCCCACCACTACCACCCACACCAATCCTCATACAATGTCATGGCTCTGTCTCACACTCACCCTCTGATGCATCTCTTTCATGGTCAGCCTCACCCAAACCAATGCATTCATCGGTTGGCCACGTCACCATCACTCACTCACACGTCTGTACTTTCTCCCCTTATAGGAGAAGAGAGCCCAGAATGCACTGGAAAGGGTAAAGACTGAAGGGGGGCCGCAACAAATCGTCGTCCTCACAGACACGGAGCAGGAGGCGCTGGAGCTGAGCCGCACCCTCGAGGGCCTGTCTGTCGGGGATGCCGAGACTGGTACCCAACAAACGTCTGGTGACAGAATTTTAACATTCAGCACACACAATATGAATTGATGTTAACATGCCTCGCCATCTTCAGCACCTCATAATGCTCATCGCAACATGACACATCTGTGATCATGCTTAATATTTCCTTCTGTTCTCTTACAGGGCCTTCAGCGACCGCAGTGACTGCAGAGGGTGATTCCTCAGAGGACCGGCCGACCCCTGAGGGGGCACCGTCACATCTGAGCGAGCCATCCACCAGCACAGATACTCACACCTCGGTGGGTCCCCGTCCGCAGATGGTTGGGGTTGCACATGGTGAGTTACCGCACGCATGTGAGCACGGGCAGACACTGGTGGCAGGGGCAGCTGTGGAGAGTCCATGTCGGTGGGAGCACTCCTCTCCAGGCTCTGCTCAGCTGGACACAGATGCTGAACCCTGGGGGCCATCCTTTAAAAGGAGAATGATCGAGGGGCAGCAGCACTTTTGCGAGGCGCTGGAACAGGTGCCACGCGCACTCTCCACAATAGCACAGAGGATGGAGGAGTCCAACTCCTGCATGAGTGGAATGGTGGCACAGGTACGGGAGAGCATCTCTGAGATACTGTCACAGGGACGGGAGGGAATCTCTGAGATACTGTCACAGGGACGGGAGGGAATCTCTGAGATAGTGTCACAGGGATGTGAGCAACTCTCTGAGATCGTGTTGCGGGTAAGTGCGGGAATGTCTGCGATGGAGGGAAGGCTAGCCTCCATGGAGCTTCAAGCACAGCTCACCAATGAGTCCATTCAGGCCCTGACAACGGCCATTTGGACTCAGGACGAACAACATTCTGCTGCCTTAAACAGGCAGGCAGATACACTAACACTGGTCTTTCAAGGCTTCACACATGTCCTCCAAACTGTCGTCCAGCAGGGTGGTAGGAGTGATGTGGGCCTGGCCCAGGGGAGGCATGATGTCAAAAGGGGACATTGGAGTGGGGACGCCACTCAAAGCGTCCCCACATCTCACCCGTTGCCCCTCTCTCAACCAGTACCCACAATGCTGCCTCCTCTCCAGGTGGCCGAGTCTGCCCCTGCACAGGTGCAGGTGGAGCAGTCTTTGGAGGGGCCCTCACGGGTACCAAAACCCAGAGGGCATCGGCCCAAAGCATCTAATCAGTCAGGGCATGGACAAGAGCAACCTGCCACTACCTCTGCTGCAGGCGCAGGGGATGCACCACGTAGGAGTAGCCGGAAGCAAAGGGCAAAGGATTTTTAAGCACGAAGGGGATGCACAAGGGTGTCTGACGGTTGGTCATATTTTTTATTTATGTTTGCTTTATATTCACATTAAATATTATCATTCTCACCACCACTGTCATGTCTTGCCCATTCTTGACTGGCTTCTGTAATAAGGCCCTTTCATGAGGTTCACCATGAACGGCGACACTTGATGCCACCCGTTGGGTCACTTTACAGTGGGTGTATGTGTAGTTGCAGGACTGTTTTGTGCAGGGAGGGGTGGGGGTGCTGGTGTGGGCGCTCCTCTGTCCAGGTGGTGAGGACTGGACTCTTCACACTTTCTGATGTTAGGAGAACCGTTCACATATCAGTGACTCCCTGGCCTCACGAGCAGCCAGGTGAGCCGTTGCTCTGCCCTTGGGCTCCTCCTCCTCCTCCTCCTCCTCCTCAGTGTGGGTGGCAGGTGTGGGTGGGGTCTTCTCAAGTGGTGCCCCTCTCTGTTGTTGCCCTCTGTGCTCTTGTGCAGGTGCCTGTGATGCAGCACTGTGTTGTGGAGCTCCACGTGGCGGAGGTGGACGGCGTGCCAGGCGAGGCTGGTGATGTTGCTCGTCCTCGGATGTGGTGGTGAATGCAGCCATGGCGCCCCCCCATCCTGACGGTGTGAGTTTGAGGGGGTCCGAAAAGTAGATAAATATGTTTGAACAGAAGAATTTTGAAAGTAAGAATTTGCAGTGAGGACACAAAGGTCTTGCAGCCAGAACTTTGTCTGACAGAACTGAGTGCCCTGCCCTGCAATAAGTGACCTTTTCTCCCCACCTGTCAAATAAGCATTTGAATGTCTCACTGGCTGCTGGCTGAAACTCGTCTGTTGTAACATGGAGTGTTTCCCACAGCAAGGGAAACACGCTGGGGATCCTTCAAAATCGCACCCCTGCCAAAATGTGGAGAAAATTAAGTATCTGTTTAAACTATCTCAGCAATTGTGTCAAGTATCATCCCGCTGGCTTTGACTGCCGGTGGGACTTCCGCATTCGGGAGGCCCGCGCACACCCAGACACGTCAGTGGGGATCCCGGAAGTCTGCGGGCTGGAGCCGGGCTCTGAACCCGGTCGGGATTTTCACAACTTTCGGAGCGCCCCCGCCCCCAACCCACCCGAGAAAATTGAGCCCTCTGTCTCTCACGCCCTCTCTCAGTCTTCTCCCCCCTCTCTCTCTCGGTCACCCCTTCTTACCCTCTCTTTTTCACCCTCCCCCCCCACTCTCGCTCTCTATTCCCCTCCTCCATTGCTCCCTCCCTTTCACTATTCCCCCTCACTCTCGCTCTCTTTCCCCCTCCTCCATTGCTCCCTCCCTTTCACTATTCCCCCCCCCCTCACTCTCTTTTCCCCTCCTCCATTTCTCCCTCCCTTTCACTAGTCACCCCCACTCTCGCTCTCTTTTCCCCTCCTCCATTTCTCCCTCCCTTTCACTCACCCCCCCCCTCGCTCTCTTTTCCCCTCCTCCATTTCTCCCTCCCTTTCACCCTCCCCCCCAACTCTCGCTCTCTTTCCCCCTCCTCCATTTCTCCCTCCCTTTCACTAGTCACCCCCACTCTCGCTCGCTTTCCCCCTCCTCCATTTCTCCCTCCCTTTCACCCTCCCCCCCAACTCTCGCTCTCTTTCCCCCCTCCATTTCTCCCTCCCTTTCACTATTCCCCCCACTCTCACTCTCTTTTCCCCTCCTCCATTTCTCCCTCCCTTTCACTATCCCCCCCACTCTCACTCTCTTTTCCCCTCCTCCATTTCTCCCTCCCTTTCACTATTCCCCCCCACTCTCACTCTCTTTTCCCCTCCTCCATTGCTGCCTCCCTTTCACTAACCCCCCCCTCACTCTCGCTCTCTTTTCCCCTCCTCCATTGCTTCCTCCCTTTCACTAGTCCCCCCCCCACTCTCTTTTCCCCTCCTCCATTTCTCCCTCCCTTTCACTATTCCCCCCACTCTCACTCTCTTTTCCCCTCCTCCATTGCTGCCTCCCTTTCACTAACCCCCCCCTCACTCTCGCTCTCTTTTCCCCTCCTCCATTGCTTCCTCCCTTTCACGAGTCCCCCCCCCCTCACTCTCTTTTCCCCTCCTCCATTTCTCCCTCCCTTTCACTATTCCCCCCACTCTCACTCTCTTTTCCCCTCCTCCATTTCTCCCTCCCTTTCACTAGTCCCCCCCACTCTCGCTCTCTTTTCCCCTCCTCCACTGCTCCCTCCCTTTCACTAACCCCCCCCTCACTCTCGCTCTCTTTTCCCCTCCTCCATTGCTCCCTCCCTTTCAGTAGCCACCCCCACTCCCGCGCTCCCATCATTGTCCTAATCTCTCACTCCCCTTGTTATTAGCTCTTCCCCGTATCTCCGTTCCTGTATCTGTACAAATTGCCCAGGATGTTGCACACCTCCGTTGGCCATTTCCTCCTGCCCAACTCCAGGTGGCTCCCATGTCTGGGACACTTCTCTCTGAACGACACACTGATGGCCATCAGCCAAACAGAGCACAGTGGTTTAAAACAATGCCAATCTAATGACGCAATGCTGGGTCCCTATTCTCAGTCTCATCGAGTTGCCGGCATGGCTCAGTGGTCACACGCCTGCCTCTGAGTCAGAAGGTTTAAGTCCCACTCAAGGAACTTGGGCACGTCATCCAGGCTAACACCAGTGCAGGATTGAGGGAGTGCTGCACTGATGAATGTGCCGTATTTTAGAGAAGATGTCTGCCCTCTCAGGTGGACATAAAAGATCCTATAGCACTATTCGAAGAAGAGCAGGGGGAGTTCTCCCCGGAGTCCTGGCCAATATTTAACCCTCAACCAACATCACTAAAACAGATTATCTGGTCACTTAACATATTGCTGGTTGTGGGAGCTTGCTGTGAGCAAATTTGAGGCCATGTTTCCAACATTACAACAGTGACCACCCTTCAGAAGGACTTTGTTTGCTGTGAAGAGCATTGGGATGTTCTGAGGTGGTGAAAGGCACTATATAAATGCATGTCTTTCTTCTTGCTTGTTCGTTCTAATTCAGAACGTACTGAGCTAAGAGTGGACACAGCCTGACAGAACGTGTTCAAAGTGCCGGAGAGTTTAAATCTAACAACTGGAGATGGATGATATTTATTACAGAGTGCCGAGAGAGAATAGGGAGAAGATTTATGAGGCACTGACACTCGTAATGAGGGAATCATTGCACTGGTCACTGGAGGGACTGACAGATTGGAAACAGGGGAATGTGGAACATAGAAAAAAAGGAATGAAGCAGAAACACAAACAAGAAGGACAGATCCATCAGTCTCACCTCCGTTCATTGAGAATATATCAACTCACACACTCCACATTAACTCACTCACACTCCACATTAACTCACTCACACTCCACATTAACTCACTCACAATCGACCTGAACTCACTCACACTCCACATTAACTCACTCACACTCCACATTAACTCACTCACACTCCACACTAACTCACTCACACTCGACATTAACTCACTCACAATCCACACAAACTCACTCACACTCCACATTAACTCACTCACACTCCACATTAACTCACTCACACTGGACATTAACTCACTCACAATCCACACAAACTGACTCACACTCCACACTAACAAACTCACACTCCACACTAACTCACTCACACTCCACACTAACTCACTCACAATCGACCTTAACTCACTCACACTGCACATTAACTCACTCACAATCCACACTAACTCACTCACACTCCCCATTAACTCACTCACACTCGACATTAACTCACTCACAATTCACACTAACTCACTCACACTCCAGACAAACTCACTCACACTCGACATTAACTCACTCACACTCCACACTAACTCACTCACACTCGACATTAACTCACTCACACTCCACACAAACTCATTCACACTCCACAGGAACTCACTCACACACCCCATTAACTCACTCACACTCCACACTAACTCATTCACACTCCACACTAACTCACTCACACTCCACATTAACTCACTCACACTCCACATTAACTCACTCACACTCGACATTAACTCACTCACACTCCACACTAACTCACTCACACTCCACTCTAACTCACTCACACTCCACTCTAACTCACTCACACTCCACCTTAACTCACTCACACTCCACCTAAACTCACTCAAACTCCACACTAACAAACTCACACTCCACTCTAACTCACTCACACTCGACATTAACTCACTCACACTCCACATTAACTCACTCACACTCCACCTTAACTCAATCACAATCCACACTAACTCACTCACACTCCAATCTAACTCACTCACACTCCAGATGAACTCACTCACACTCCACACGAACTCACTCACACTCCACATTAACTCACTCACACTCCACTCTAACTCACTCACACTCGACATTAACTCACTCACACTCCACACTAACTCACTCACACTCCACACTAATTCACTCACACTCCACACGAACTCACTCACACTCCACATCAACTCACTCTCACTCCACTCTAACTCACTCACACTCCACTCTAACTCACTCACACTCCACTCTAACACACTCACACACCACATTAACTCACTCTCACTCCACATTAACTCACTCACACTCCACATCAACTCACTCACACTCCACATCAACTCACTCACACTCCACTCTAACTCACTCACACGCCACATTAACTCACTCACACTCCACCTTAACACACTCACACTCCGCATTAACTCACTCTCACTCCACATTAACTCACTCACACTCACCATTAACTCACTCACACTCCACATCAACTCACTCTCACTCCACTCTAACTCACTCACACTCCACTCTAACTCACTCACAATCCAAACTAACTCACTCACACTCCCCATTAACTCACTCACACTTGACATTAACTCACTCACAATCCACACGAACTCACTCGCAATCCACATTAACTCACTCACACTCCACACAAACTCATTCACACTCCATACGAACTCACTCACACTCCCCATTAACTCACTCAGACTCCACACTAACTCACTCACACTCCACACTAACTCACTCACACTCCCCATTAACTCACTCAGACTCCACACTAACTCACTCACACTCGACATAAACTCACTCACACTCCACACGAACTCACTCACACTCCACACTAACTCATCACACTCCACATTAACTCACTCACACTCCACACAAACTCATTAACACTCCACATGAACTCACTCACACTCCCCATTAACTCACTCACACTCCACACAAACTCACTCACACTCCACACTAACTCACTCACACTCCCCATTAACTCACTCACACTCCACACTACCTCACTCACACTCGACATAAACTCACTCACACTCCACACGAACTCACTCACTCTCCACACTAACTCACTCACACTCCACTCTAACTCACTCACACTCCACACTAACTCACTCACAATCGACCTTAACTCACTCACACTGCACATTAACTCACTCACAATCCACACTAACTCACTCACACTCCCCATTAACTCACTCACACTCGACATTAACTCACTCACAATTCACACTAACTCACTCACACTCCAGACAAACTCACTCACACTCGACATTAACTCACTCACACTCCACACTAACTCACTCACACTCGACATTAACTCACTCACACTCCACACAAACTCATTCACACTCCACAGGAACTCACTCACACTCCCCATTAACTCACTCACACTCCACACTAACTCATTCACACTCCACACTAACTCACTCACACTCCACATTAACTCACTCACACTCCACATTAACTCACTCACACTCGACATTAACTCACTCACACTCCACACTAACTCACTCACACTCCACTCTAACTCACTCACACTCCACTCTAACTCACTCACACTCCACCTTAACTCACTCACACTCCACCTTAACTCACTCAAACTCCACACTAACAAACTCACACTCCACTCTAACTCACTCACACTCGACATTAACTCACTCACACTCCACATTAACTCACTCACACTCCACCTTAACTCAATCACAATCCACACTAACTCACTCACACTCCAATCTAACTCACTCACACTCCAGATTAACTCACTCACACTCCACCTTAACTCAATCACAATCCACACTAACTCACTCACACTCCAATCCAACTCACTCACACTCCAGATTAACTCACTCACACTCCACACTAACTCACTCACACTCCACATTAACTCACTCACACTCCACTCTAACTCACTCACACTCGACATTAACTCACTCACACTCGACATTAACTCACTCACACTCCACACTAACTCACTCACACTCGACATTAACTCACTCACACTCCACACAAACTCATTCACACTCCACAGGAACTCACTCACACTCCCCATTAACTCACTCACACTCCACACTAACTCATTCACACTCCACACTAACTCACTCACACTCCACATTAACTCACTCACACTCCACATTAACTCACTCACACTCGACATTAACTCACTCACACTCCACACTAACTCACTCACACTCCACTCTAACTCACTCACACTCCACTCTAACTCACTCACACTCCACCTTAACTCACTCACACTCCACCTTAACTCACTCAAACTCCACACTAACAAACTCACACTCCACTCTAACTCACTCACACTCGACATTAACTCACTCACACTCCACATTAACTCACTCACACTCCACCTTAACTCAATCACAATCCACACTAACTCACTCACACTCCAATCTAACTCACTCACACTCCAGATTAACTCACTCACACTCCACACTAACTCACTCACACTCCACATTAACTCACTCACACTCCACTCTAACTCACTCACACTCGACATTAACTCACTCACACTCCACACTAACTCACTCACACTCCACACTAATTCACTCACACTCCACACGAACTCACTCACACTCCACATCAACTCACTCTCACTCCACTCTAACTCACTCACACTCCACTCTAACTCACTCACACTCCACTCTAACACACTCACACACCACATTAACTCACTCTCACTCCACATTAACTCACTCACACTCCACATCAACTCACTCACACTCCACATCAACTCACTCACACTCCACTCTAACTCACTCACACGCCACATTAACTCACTCACACTCCACCTTAACACACTCACACTCCGCATTAACTCACTCTCACTCCACATTAACTCACTCACACTCACCATTAACTCACTCACACTCCACATCAACTCACTCTCACTCCACTCTAACTCACTCACACTCCACTCTAACTCACTCACAATCCAAACTAACTCACTCACACTCCCCATTAACTCACTCACACTTGACATTAACTCACTCACAATCCACACGAACTCACTCGCAATCCACATTAACTCACTCACACTCCACACAAACTCATTCACACTCCATACGAACTCACTCACACTCCCCATTAACTCACTCAGACTCCACACTAACTCACTCACACTCCACACTAACTCACTCACACTCCCCATTAACTCACTCAGACTCCACACTAACTCACTCACACTCGACATAAACTCACTCACACTCCACACGAACTCACTCACACTCCACACTAACTCATCACACTCCACATTAACTCACTCACACTCCACACAAACTCATTAACACTCCACATGAACTCACTCACACTCCCCATTAACTCACTCACACTCCACACTAACTCACTCACACTCCACACTAACTGACTCACACTCCCCATTAACTCACTCACACTCCACACTACCTCACTCACACTCGACATAAACTCACTCACACTCCACACGAACTCACTCACTCTCCACACTAACTCACTCACACTCCACTCTAACTCACTCACACTCCACTCTAACTCAATCACACTCCACTCTAACTCACTCACACTCGACATTAACTCACTCACACTCCACATTAACTCACTAAAACTCCACCATAACTCAATCACAATCCACACGAACTCACTCACACTCCAATCGAACTCACTCACATTCCACATTAACTCACTCACACTCCACACTAACTCACTCACACTCCACACTAATTCACTCACACTCCACACGAACTCACTCACACTCCACATCAACTCACTCTCACTCCACTCTAACTCACTCACACTCCACTCTAACTCACTCACACTCCACACTAACACACTCACACTCCACATTAACTCACTCTCACTCCACATTAACTCACTCACACTCCACATCAACTCACTCACACGCCACATTAACTCACTCACACTCCACCTTAACTCACTCACACTCCGCATTAACTCACTCTCACTCCACATTAACTCACTCACACTCACCATTAACTCACTCACACTCCACATTAACTCACTCTCACTCCACATTAACTCACTCACACTCCACACTAACTCACTCACACACCACATTAACTCACTCACACTCCACTCCAACTCACTCACACTCCACTCTAACTCACTCACACTCCACTCTAACTCACTCACACTCAACATTAACTCACTCACACTCCACTCTAACTCACTCACAATCCACACTAACTCACTCACACTCCCCATTAACTCACTCACACTCGACATTAACTCACTCACAATCCACACGAACTCACTCACACTCCACATTAACTCACTCACACTCCACACAAACTCATTCACACTCCACACGAACTCACTCACACTCCCCATTAACTCATTCAGACTCCACACTAACTCACTCACACTCCACACTAACTCACACACACTCGACATTAACTCACTCACACTCCACACTAACTCACTCACACTCCACATTCACTCACTCACACTCCACACTAACTCATTCACACTCCACATGAACTCACTCACACTCCCCATTAACTCACTCACACTCCACTCGAACTCACTCACACTCCACTCTACCTCACTCACACTCCACTCTAAATCAGTCACACTCGACATTAACTCACTCACACTCCACATTAACTCACTCACACTCCACCTTAACTCACTCACACTTCACACTAACAAACTCACACTCTACTCAAACTCACTCACACTCCACTCTAACTCACTAACACTCGACATTAACTCACTCACACTCCACATTAACTCACTCACACTCCACCTTAACTCAATCACAATCCACACTAACTCACTCACACTCCAATCTAACTCACTCACATTCCACATTAACTCACTCACACTCCACAGTAACTCACTCACACTCCACTCTAACTCACTCACACTCCACATTAACTCACTCTCACTCCACATTAACTCACTCACACTCCACATTAACTCACTCACACTCCACACTAACTCACTCACACTCCACACTAATTCACTCACACTCCACACGAACTCACTCACACTCCACATCAACTCACTCTCACTCCACTCTAACTCACTTACACTCCACTCCAACTCACTCACACTCCACATTCACTCACTCACACTCCACATTAACTCACTCACACTCCACATCAACTCACTCACACTCCACCTTAACTCACTCACTCTCCGCATTAACTCACTCTCACTCCACATTAACTCACTCACACTCACCATTAACTCACTCACACTCCACATTAACTCACTCTCACTCCACATTAACTCACTCACACTCCACACTAACTCACTCACACTCCACATTAACTCACTCTCACTCCACATTAACTAACTCACACTCCACATCAACTCATTCACACTCCACTCTAACTCACTCACACTCCACATCAACTCACTCACACTCTACACTAACCCACTTTCACTCCACACTAACTCACTCACACTCCACATTAGCTCACTCAGACTCCACATTAACTCACTCACACTCCACTCTAACTCACTCACACTCCACTCTAACTCACTCACACTAAACTCTAACTCACTCACACTCCACATCAACTCACTCACACTCTACACTAACTCACTCACACTCCACTCTAACTCACTCACACTCCACATTAACTCACTCACACTCCACCCTAACTCACTCACACTCCACACTGACAAACTCACACTCCACTCAAACTCACTCACACTCCACTCTAACTCACTCACACTCTACACTAACTCACTCACACTCCACACGAACTCACTCACACTCCATATTAACTCACTCTCACTCCACTCTAACTCACTCACACTCCACACTAACACACTCACACTCCACATTAACTCACTCTCACTCCACATTAACTCACTCATACTCCACATCAACTCACTCACACTCCACTCTAACTCACTCACACGCCACATTAACTCACTCACACTCCAACTTAACTCATTCACACTCCGCATAAACTCACTCTCACTCCACATTAACTCACTCACACTCACCATTAACTCACTCACACTCCACATTAACTCACTCTCACTCCACATTAACTCACTCACACTCCACACTAACACACTCACACTCCGCACTAACTCACTCACACTCCACTCTAACTCACTCACACTCCGCATTAACTCACTCTCACTCCACATTAACTCACTCACACTCACCATTAACTCACTCACACTCACCATTAACTCACTCACACTCCACACTAACTCACTCACACTCCACTCGAACTCACTCACACTCCACATTAACTCACTCTAAATTGACTCACTCTCACTCCACATTAACTCACTCTCACTCCACATTAACTCACTCACACTCCACATTAACTCACTCTCACTCCACATTAACTCACTCACACTCCACTCTAACTCACTCAGACTCCACATCAACTCACTCACACTCCACTCGAACTCACTCACATTCCACACTCACACACTCACACTCCGCACTAACTCACTTACACTCCACTCTAACTCACTCACACTCCACATTAACTCACTCTCACTTCACCTTAACTCACTCTCACTCCACATTAACTCACACTCACTCCACATTAACTCACTCACACTCCACTCTAACTCACTCACACTCCACCTTAACTCACTCACAATCCGCATTATCTCACTCTCACTCCACACGAAATCACTCACACTCCACATCAACTACCTCACACTCCACTCTAACTCACTCACACGCCACATTAACTCACTCACACTCCACCTTAACTCACTCACACTCCGCATTAACTCACTCACACTCCGCATTAACTCACTCACACTCCACATTAACTCACTCACAATCCATATTAACTCACTCACACTCCGCATTAACTCATTCACACTCCGCATTAACTCACTCACACTCCACATTAACTCACTCACACTCTACACTAACCCACTCACACTCCACACGAAGTCACTCACACTCCACTCTAACTCACTCACACTCCACTCTAACTCACTCACACTCCACTCTAACTCACTCACACTCCACTCTAACTCACTCACACTCGACATTAACTCACTCACACTCCACCTTAACTCACTCAAACTACACACTAACAAACTCACACTCCACTCAAACTCACTCACAATCCACTCTAACTCACTCACACTCGACATTAACTCACTCACACTCGATATTAACTCACTCACACTCCACACTAACTCACTCACACTCCACTCTAACTCACTCACACTCCACATTAACTCACTCACACTCCACATTAACTCACTCACACTCCACTCTAACTCACTCACACTCGACATTAACTCAATCTCACTCCACATTAACTCACTCACACTCCACACGAACTCACTCACACTCCTGATCAACTCACTCTCACTCCACTCTAACTCACTCACACTCCACTCTAACTCACTCACACTCCACACTAACACACTCACACTCCACATTAACTCACTCTCACTCCACATTAACTCACTCACACTCCACATCAACTCACTCACACTCCACTCTAACTCATTCACACGCCACATTAACTCACTCACACTCCACCTTAAATCACTCACACTCCGCATTAACTCACTCTCACTCCACATTAACTCACTCACACTCACCATTAACTCACTCACACTCCACATTAACTCACTCTCACTGCACATTAACTCACTCACACTCCACACTAAGTCACTCACACTCCACATTAACTCACTCTCACTCCACATTAACTCACTCACACTCCACATCAACTCACTCACACTCCACTCCAACTCACTCACACGCCACATTAACTCACTCACACTCCAACTTAACTCACTCACACTCCGCATTAACTCACTCTCACTCCACATTAACTCACTCACACTCACCATTAACTCACTCTCACTCCACATTAACTCACTCTCACTCCACATTAACTCACTCACACTCCGCACTAACTCACTCACACTCCACACTAACACACTCACACTCCGCACTAACTCATTCACACTCCGCATGAACTCACTCTCACTCCACATTAACTCACGCACACTCACCATTAACTCACTCACACTCCACACTAACACACTCACAATCCGCACTAACTCACTCACACTCCACTCTAACTCACTCACACTCCACATTAACTCACTCTAAATTAAATCACTCTCACTCCACATTAACTCACTCTCACTCCACATTAACTCACTCTCACTCCACATTAACTCACTCACACTCCACATTAACTCACTCACAATCCGCATTAACTCACTCACACTCCACTCTAACTCACTCACACTCCACATCAACTCACTCACACTCCACTCGAACTCACTCACACTCCACACTAACACACTCACACTCCACTGCAACTCACTCACACTCCACTCCAACTCACTCACACTCCACATTAACTCACTCTCACTTCACATTAACTCACTCTCACTCCACATGAACTCACTCTCACTCCACATGAACTCACTCTCACTCCACATTCACTCACTCACACTCCACTCTTACTCACTCACACTCCACCTTAACTCACTCACAATCCGCATTAACTCACTCTCACTCCACACTAACTCACTCACACTCCACATCAACTAACTCACACTCCACACTAACAAACTCACACTCTACTCAAACTCACTCACACTCCACTCTAACTCACTAACACTCGACATTAACTCACTCACACTCCACATTAACTCACTCACACTCCACCTTAACTCACTCACACTCCACACTAACAAACTCACACTCTACTCAAACTCACTCACACTCCACTCTAACTCACTAACACTCGACATTAACTCACTCACACTCCACATTAACTCACTCACACTCCACCTTAACTCAATCACAATCCACACTAACTCACTCACACTCCAATCTAACTCACTCACATTCCACATTAACTCACTCACACTCCACAGTAACTCACTCACACTCCACTCTAACTCACTCACACTCAACATTAACTCACTCTCACTCCACATTAACTCACTCACACTCCACATTAACTCACTCACACTCCACACTAACTCACTCACACTCCACACTAATTCACTCACACTCCACACGAACTCACTCACACTCCACATCAACTCACTCTCACTCCACTCTAACTCACTTACACTCCACTCTAACTCACTCACACTCCACACTAACACACTCACACTCCACATTAACTCACTCTCACTCCACATTAACTCACTCACACTCCACATCAACTCACTCACACTCCACTCTAACTCACTCACACGCCACATTAACTCACTCACACTCCACCTTAACTCACTCACACTCCGCATTAACTCACTCACACTCCACATTAACTCACTCTCACTCCACATTAACTCACTCACACTCCACATCAACTCATTCACACTCCACTCTAACTCACTCACACTCCACATCAACTCACTCACACTCTACACTAACCCACTTTCACTCCACACTAACTCACTCACACTCCACATTAGCTCACTCAGACTCCACATTAACTCACTCACACTCCACTCTAACTCACTCACACTCCACTCTAACTCACTCACACTACACTCTAACTCACTCACACTCCACATCAACTCACTCACACTCTACACTAACTCACTCACACTCCACTCTAACTCACTCACACTCCACATTAACTCACTCACACTCCACCCTAACTCACTCACACTCCACACTGACAAACTCACACTCCACTCAAACTCACTCACACTCCACTCTAACTCACTCGCACTCGACATTAACTCACTCACACTCCACATTAACTCACTCACACTCCACCTTAACTCAATCACAATCCACACTAACTCACTCACACTCCAATCTCACTCACTCACACTCCACACGAACTCACTCACACTCCATATTAACTCACTCTCACTCCACTCTAACTCACTCACACTCCACACTAACACACTCACACTCCACATTAACTCACTCTCACTCCACATTAACTCACTCATACTCCACATCAACTCACTCACACTCCACTCTAACTCACTCACACGCCACATTAACTCACTCACACTCCAACTTAACTCATTCACACTCCGCATAAACTCACTCTCACTCCACATTAACTCACTCACACTCACCATTAACTCACTCACACTCCACATTAACTCACTCTCACTCCACATTAACTCACTCACACTCCACACTAACACACTCACACTCCGCACTAACTCACTCACACTCCACTCTAACTCACTCACACTCCGCATTAACTCACTCTCACTGCACATTAACTCACTCACACTCACCATTAACTCACTCACACTCACCATTAACTCACTCACACTCCACACTAACTCACTCACACTCCACTCGAACTCACTCACACTCCACATTAACTCACTCTAAATTGACTCACTCTCACTCCACATTAACTCACTCTCACTCCACATTAACTCACTCACACTCCACATTAACTCACTCTCACTCCACATTAACTCACTCACACTCCACTCTAACTCACTCAGACTCCACATCAACTCACTCACACTCCACTCGAACTCACTCACATTCCACACTCACACACTCACACTCCGCACTAACTCACTTGCACTCCACTCTAACTCACTCACACTCCACATTAACTCACTCTCACTTCACCTTAACTCACTCTCACTCCACATTAACTCACACTCACTCCACATTAACTCACTCACACTCCACTCTAACTCACTCACACTCCACCTTAACTCACTCACAATCCGCATTATCTCACTCTCACTCCACACGAAATCACTCACACTCCACATCAACTACCTCACACTCCACTCTAACTCACTCACACGCCACATTAACTCACTCACACTCCACCTTAACTCACTCACACTCCGCATTAACTCACTCACACTCCGCATTAACTCACTCACACTCCACATTAACTCACTCACAATCCATATTAACTCACTCACACTCCGCATTAACTCACTCACACTCCGCATTAACTCACTCACACTCCACATTAACTCACTCACACTCTACACTAACCCACTCACACTCCACACGAAGTCACTCACACTCCACTCTAACTCACTCACACTCCACTCTAACTCACTCACACTCCACTCTAACTCACTCACACTCCACTCTAACTCACTCACACTCGACATTAACTCACTCACACTCCACCTTAACTCACTCAAACTCCACACTAACAAACTCACACTCCACTCAAACTCACTCACAATCCACTCTAACTCACTCACACTCGACATTAACTCACTCACACTCGACATTAACTCACTCACACTCCACCTTAACTCAATCACAATCCACACTAACTCACTCACACTCCAATCTAACTCACTCACATTCCACATTAACTCATTCACACTCCACACTAACTCACTCACACTCCACTCTAACTCACTCACACTCCACATTAACTCACTCACACTCCACATTAACTCACTCACACTCCACTCTAACTCACTCACACTCGACATTAACTCAATCTCACTCCACATTAACTCACTCACACTCCACACGAACTCACTCACACTCCTGATCAACTCACTCTCACTCCACTCTAACTCACTCACACTCCACTCTAACTCACTCACACTCCACACTAACACACTCACACTCCACATTAACTCACTCTCACTCCACATTAACTCACTCACACTCCACATCAACTCACTCACACTCCACTCTAACTCATTCACACGCCACATTAACTCACTCACACTCCACCTTAAATCACTCACACTCCGCATTAACTCACTCTCACTCCACATTAACTCACTCACACTCACCATTAACTCACTCACACTCCACATTAACTCACTCTCACTGCACATTAACTCACTCACACTCCACTCTAACTCACTCACACTCCACATCAACTCACTCACACTCCACTCTAACTCACTCACACTCCACACTAACACACTCACACTCCACTCCAACTCACTCACACTCCACTCCAACTCACTCACACTCCACATTAACTCACTCTCACTTCACATTAACTCACTCTCACTCCACATGAACTCACTCTCACTCCACATGAACTCACTCTCACTCCACATTCACTCACTAACACTCCACTCTTACTCACTCACACTCCACCTTAACTCACTCACAATCCGAATTAACTCACTCTCACTCCACACTAACTCACTCACACTCCACATCAACTAACTCACACTCCAATCTAACTCACTCACACTCCACCTTAACTCACTCACACTCCACCTTAACTCACTCACACTCCGCATTAACTCACTCACACTCCACATCAACTCACTCACACTCTACACTAACCCACTCACACTCCACTATAACTCACTCACACTCCACTCAAAATCACTCATACTCCACACTAACTCACTCACACTCCACATTAACTCACTCACACTCCACATCAACTCACTCACACTCCACACTAACCTACTCTCACTCCACTCTAACTCACTCACACACCACTCTGACTCACTCACACTCGACATTAACTCACTCACACTCCCCATTACCTCACTCACACTCCACACCAACTCACTCACACTCCACATTAACTCACTCACACTCCACATCAACTCACTCACACTCCACACTAACCTACTCTCACTCCACTCTAACTCACTCACACACCACTCTGACTCACTCACACTCGACATTAACTCACTCACACTCCCCATTACCTCACTCACACTCCACACCAACTCACTCACACTCCACATTAACTCACTCTCACTGCACATTAACTCACTCACACTCCACACTAAGTCACTCACACTCCACATTAACTCACTCTCACTCCACATTAACTCACTCACACTCCACATCAACTCACTCACACTCCACTCCAACTCACTCACACGCCACATTAACTCACTCACACTCCAACTTAACTCACTCACACTCCGCATTAACTCACTCTCACTCCACATTAACTCACTCACACTCACCATTAACTCACTCACACTCCACATTAACTCACTCTCACTCCACATTAACTCACTCACACTCCGCACTAACTCACTCACACTCCGCACTAACTCACTCACACTCCACACTAACACACTCACACTCCGCACTAACTCACTCACACTCCACTCTAACTCATTCACACTCCGCATGAACTCACTCACACTCACCATTAACTCACTCACACTCCACATAAACTCACTCTCACTCCACTCTAACTCACTCACACTCCACACTAACACACTCACAATCCGCACTAACTCACTCACACTCCACTCTAACTCACTCACACTCCACATTAACTCACTCTAAATTAAATCACTCTCACTCCACATTAACTCACTCTCACTCCACATTAACTCACTCTCACTCCACATTAACTCACTCACACTCCACATTAACTCACTCACACTCCACTCTAACTCACTCACACTCCACATCAACTCACTCACACTCCACTCTAACTCACTCACACTCCACACTAACACACTCACACTCCACTCCAACTCACTCACACTCCACTCCAACTCACTCACACTCCACATTAACTCACTCTCACTTCACATTAACTCACTCTCACTCCACATGAACTCACTCTCACTCCACATGAACTCACTCTCACTCCACATTCACTCACTAACACTCCACTCTTACTCACTCACACTCCACCTTAACTCACTCACAATCCGAATTAACTCACTCTCACTCCACACTAACTCACTCACACTCCACATCAACTAACTCACACTCCAATCTAACTCACTCACACTCCACCTTAACTCACTCACACTCCACCTTAACTCACTCACACTCCGCATTAACTCACTCACACTCCACATCAACTCACTCACACTCTACACTAACCCACTCACACTCCACTATAACTCACTCACACTCCACTCAAAATCACTCATACTCCACACTAACTCACTCACACTCCACATTAACTCACTCACACTCCACATCAACTCACTCACACTCCACACTAACCTACTCTCACTCCACTCTAACTCACTCACACACCACTCTGACTCACTCACACTCGACATTAACTCACTCACACTCCCCATTACCTCACTCACACTCCACACCAACTCACTCACACTCCACATTAGCTCACTCACACTCCACACTAACTCACTCACACTCCACATTAATTCACTCACACTCCACACTAACTCACTCACACTCCACACTAACTCACTCACACGCCATATTAATTCACTCACACTCCACACTAACTCACTCACACTCCACATTAATGCACTCACACTCCACACTAACTCACTCACACTCCACACTAACTCACTCACACTCCACATTAACTCACTCACACTCCACATTAACTCACTCACACTCCACACTAAATCACTCACACTCCACACTAACTCACTCACACTCCACACTAACTCACTCACACTCCACTCTAACTCATTCACACTCGACATTAACTCGCTCACACTCCACACTAACTCACTCACACTCCACATTAACTCACTCACACTCCACATTAACTCACTCACACTCCACACTAACTCACTCACACTCCTCATTAACTCACTCACACTCCACCTTAACTCACTCACACTCCGCATTAACTCACTCACACTCCGCATTAACTCACTCACACTCCACATTAACTCACTCACAATCCATATTAACACACTCACACTCCACATCAACTCACTCACACTCCACACGAACTCACTCACACTCCACTCTAACTCACTCACACTCCACTCTAACTCACTCACACTCCACTCTAACTCACTCACACTCCACTCTAACTCACTCACACTCCACATTAACTCACTCACACTCCACATTAACTCACTCACACTCCACCTTAACTCACTCACACTCCACACTAACAAACTCACACTCCACTCAAACTCACTCACACTCCACTCTAACTCACTCACACTCGACATTAACTCACTCACACTCCACATTAACTCACTCACACTCCACCTTAACTCACTCACACTCCACTCTAACTCACTCACACTCCACATTAACTCACTCACACTCAACATTAACTCACTCACACTCCACTCTAACTCACTCACACTCAACATTAACTCACTCTCACTCCACATTAACTCACTCACACTCCACATTAACTCACTCACACTCCACACTAATTCACTCACACTCCACACGAACTCACTCTCACTCCACTCTAACTCACTCACACTCCACTCTAACTCACTCACACTCCACACTAACACACTCACACTCCACATTAACTCACTCTCACTCCACATTAACTCACTCACACTCCACATCAACTCACTCACACTCCACTCTAACTCATTCACTCGCCACATTATCTCACTCACACTCCACCTTAACTCACTCACACTCCGCATTAACTCACTCTCACTCCACATTAACTCACTCACACTCCACATCAACTCACTCACACTCCACTCTAACTCATTCACACGCCACATTAACTCACTCACACTCCACACTAACTCACTCACACTCCACATTAACTCACTCTCACTCCACATTAACTCACTCACACTCCACATCAACTCACTCACACTCCACTCTAACTCACTCACACTCCACATTAACTCACTCACACTCACCATTAACTCACTCACACTCCACATTAACTCAGTCTCACTCCACATTAACTCACTCACACTCCGCACTAACTCACTCACACTCCTCACTAACTCACTCACACTCACCATTAACTCACTCACACTCCACTCTAACTCACTCACACTCCACATTAACTCACTCACACTCCACATCAACTCACTCACACTCCACTCTAACTCATTCACACGCCACATTAACTCACTCACACTCCACACTAACTCACTCACACTCCACATTAACTCACTCTCACTCCACATTAACTCACTCACACTCCACATCAACTCACTCACACTCCACTCTAACTCACTCACACTCCACTCCAACTCACTCACACGCCACATTAACTCACTCACACTCCAACTTAACTCACTCACACTCCGCATTAACTCACTCTCACTCCACATTAACTCACTCACACTCACCATTAACTCACTCACACTCCACATTAACTCAGTCTCACTCCACATTAACTCACTCACACTCCGCATTAACTCACTCACACTCCTCACTAACTCACTCACACTCACCATTAACTCACTCACACTCACCATTAACTCACTCACACTCCACATTAACTCACTCTCATTGCACATTAACTCACGCACACTCCACCTTAACTCAATCACAATCCACATTAACTCACTTACACTCCACACGAACTCACTCACACTCCACACTAACTCACTCACACTCCACTCTAACTCAGTCACACTCCACATTAACTCACTCTAAATTAAATCACTCTCACTCCACATTAACTCACTCTCACTCCACATTAACTCACTCTCACTCCACATTAACTCACTCACACTCCACATTAACTCACTCTCACTCCACATTAACTCACTCACACTCCACTCTAACTCACTCACACTCCACATCAACTCACTCACACTCCACTCTAACTCACTCACACTCCACACTAACACACTCACACTCCACACTAACTCACTCACACTCCACTCTAACTCACTCACACTCCACATTAACTCACTCTCACTTCACATTAACTCACTCTCACTCCACATGAACTCACTCTCACTCCACATTCACTCACTCACACTCCACTCTTACTCACTCACACTCCACCTTAACTCACTCACAATCCGCATTAACTCACTCTCACTCCACACTAACTCACTCACACTCCACATCAACTAACTCACACTCCAATCTAACTCACTCACACGCCACCTTAACTCACTCACAATCCGCATTAACTCACTCTCACTCCACATTAACTCACTCTCACTCCACATTAACTCACTCACACTCCACTCTAACTCACTCACACTCCACATCAACTCACTCACACTCCACTCTAACTCACTCACACTCCACACTAACTCACTCACACTCCACTCTAACTCACTCACACTCCACATTAACTCACTCTCACTTCACATTAACTCACTCTCACTCCACATGAACTCACTCTCACTCCACATTCACTCACTCACACTCCACTCTTACTCACTCACACTCCACCTTAACTCACTCACAATCCGCATTAACTCACTCTCACTCCACACTAACTCACTCACACTCCACATCAACTAACTCACACTCCAATCTAATTCACTCACACGCCACCTTAACTCACTCACAATCCGCATTAACTCACTCTCACTCCACACTAACTCACTCTCACTCCACATTAACTCACTCACACTCCACATTAACACACTCACACTCCACATTATCTCACTCACACTCCACATTATCTCACTCACACTCCACATTAACTCACTCACACTCCACATTAACTCACTCACACTCCACTCTAACTCACTCACACTCCACATTATCTCACTCACACTCCACATTAACTCACTCACACTCCACATTAACTCACTCACACTCCACTCTAACTCACTCACACTCCACATTAACTCACTCACACTCCACATTAACTCACTCACACTCCACCTTAACTCACTCACACTCCACACTGACAAACTCACACTCCACTCAAACTCACTCACACTCCACTCTAACTCACTCACACTCGACATTAACTCACTCACACTCCACACTAACTCACTCACACTCCACACTAACTCACTCACACTCCACATTATCTCACTGACACTCCACATTATCTCACTCACACTCCATATTAACTCACTCACACTCCATATTAACTTACTCACACTCCATATTAACTCACTCACACTCCATATTCACTCACTCACACTCCACATTATCTCACTCACACTCCATATTAACTCACTCACACTCCACATTATCTCACTCACACTCCATATTAACTCACTCACACTCCACATTATCTCACTCACACTCCACATTATCTCACTCACACTCCACATTAACTCACTCACACTCCACATTAACTCACTCCCACTCCACACTAACTCACTCCCACTCCACATTAACTCACTGACACTCTCACAAACTCTCACACCCCTTCAATCTGTGCTGAGACCAAACAGGCCTTACGGCAGTCGGGGAAGGGCATCCGACCAATAAAATAAACCTCAAATCAAATTGCGATCGAGTATTTTTTTTGCAGTGAATTCCCCCCTGAAGCTCAGTCTCAGACAAACCTGTTTATAAATTGTTAAGTGCTGTGTGATAAATGCATTGCTCAGTATTTGTGGACAGTTAAAGTATGTTATTACAGTCTGAATGAACAACTGTGAGACCCCGCAGGGGCTTTCTGGTGCTCTGCTCTCATTAAGCAGCCGACTCTGCCTTGCTGTACAGCGGGATGGGAGACTGCAGCATTAGTAATTAAAACACTCTCAGCAGCTATTGGACTCATTTCCTTTTCGAAGTAAGAGACTGGCAATAATAATGGAATCAATTAACATTTGTCAGGAGCTCCTTCCCTGAGCTCTGTTGTTGAAGCACGACTGCTGCAGCTGGGCCTCATGGTGTGTTGGCCCTTTCTTAGTCCAGGTTTCACAGCGTGACTAGGCCTCAGTGCCCGTGCCATTTGTTCCCACAATGCTGGGTCCTGACTGCTGGCGTTCCCTAGTTACAGAGCATCTAATTGTGGTGACAATGGGAAACAGATGAGGCTACAGGCTTCCAACTGAATGTTCCGGAAACCTTGGCCTTTATCTGATGCGGAGAGGCCAGGAATGTAGTCAGCAGTCATTGCTTCTGTTATCCGAGATGTAATTCTTGTAAAATGATAGATTGACTTCATTCTCATCCAGTCATCTTTGTCTTCAACTTCTGTTCAAGGATAATATTTGGGGAATGTTCCTGTTTATTTTCTTCAGGTGTTGACATGTCAGGCACCACCCTCCAACTGATGATGGGATGTGTGTTGATACGGAGAGGGCGGTAGATTAAATTGTTCTGAATTCTTTGCCAGTTGCTAACAGGACCCTGTGCATTCTGGGTACAGACCAATCTTCTTCCTTACTTTCCAGAGGGAAATTCCTCAGCAGTTCACACTGCCTGGGGACTCCCTGTGTGGGACAAGTACGGGTGTGATTACCTGCCTCCTGCTCTCTCTGTGGGGCAAGTACACCTGTGCATCCTGTCACCTGCTGTGTGAGAGGGATGTACAGGCGTCACTCCTATCTCTCTGTGTGTGTGAGAGGGATGTCTGTACTTGGCACAGGTCTGGCCCATACCTCGCTCCGACACCGTGACATTCACCCGAGCCATCTTCCACTTTGTCTGGAGATCAAAAATGGACCGTGTCCGCAGGGACACGATGTACAAATCTCCGGAGAAAGGGGGGAAAGGCGCGCCCAACGTGGCCCTCGTCCTGATGGCCACTTTCGTGTGCGGCTGCATCGAGCTGTGTGCGGACCCTCGGTACGCAAACACAAAGTGTCACTACGTGCTGAGGTTCTACCTGTCCCCGTGGGGTGTTGAGAAGGATGGGCCTGGCCACGCTGCCACGGAACGCTCTGTCCAGTTGAACCGTTCCGCCCCACCTGTCCTTCGTCGAAACGTTTGTGCAGAAAAACACCTTTGATCAGTAAGTGGTCCGCACACAACGTCCTCGAGACCCTGCGGGAAAAGGAGATGGTGGATCCTGTCGGTTGGTTCCCCGAGCAGACTGTCAATGTCATTTGGCAGAACGCCTCATCGCCAGAGCTTTCAAACAAGCACCAAGACCTAGCTTGGCTGGTGGTGAGAAGGGCCCTTCCTGTCAGATCCTTCATGCACTCCCGGACTCTCAGCCCCACCGCGCGCTGTCCCAGAGGAGGCTGCGGTGGAGACGAGACCGTCACCCATCTCCTTCTGGAATGTGCCTTTGCAAAGAAGGTCTGGAGAGAGATGCAGTGGTATCTGTCCAGGTTCGTCCCGAGCAGTTCCGTAACACAGGATTCTGTGCTCTACGGGCTGTTTCCGGGGACGCACACTGAGACGGACATCAACTGCTGCTGGAAGACCATCAACTCGGTGAAAGACGCCCTTTTGTCTGCCCGAAACTTGCTGGTCTTCCAGTGCAAGGAGCTGTCCTCGACCGAGTGCTGCAGACTGGCACATTCCAAGGTCCAGGACCACGTGCTGAGGGACGCACTGAGGACGGGTGCGGCCGCCGCAAAGGCTCTGTGGGGAAAGGCAACCGTTTAGTGCCTTCCCGCCATTGTATACCGAGGGGCTGCAATCAGGGAAAAACCCCCTCGGGCAGAATGTAACATTCAAATTGATGTAATGTAATGCACCTGTAATGAATCTGTCATGTATCTGTAATGAATCTGTGAGCAATAATCTGTATTGAGTTTAATGCAACGAGGCACACGAGAGTGTCATGAACTGCAATTAAGTACAATGTGTTCATTGAACTGTACTTGATGTAACCTGCAAATTGTATAATCTGTATTGTGTACGTTTGGAATGTGATATGAGAACTGTATTGTATGTATTGCTGCAAATTTTACGAATAAAGTATATTTTATGAAAAAAAAGTGAGAGGGATTTACAGGTGAGACTCCTGCTCTCTCTCTCTCTCTGTGTGAGGGGGATGTACAGGTGAGACTCCTGTCGACTGCTCTCTCTCTCTCTCTCTCTCTCCGTGTGTGAGAGGGATGGACAGGTGAGACTCCTGTCTCCAGCTCTCTCTCTCTCTCTCTCTGTGTGAGAGGGATGTACAGGTGTGACTCCTGTCTCCTGCTCTCTCTCTCTCACTCTGTGTGAGAGGGATGTACAGGTGAGACTCCTGTCTCCTGCTCTCTCTCTCTCTCTCTCTCTGTGAGGGGGATGTACAGGTGAGACTCCTGTTTCCTGCTCTCTCTCTCTCTCTTTCTCTCTGTGAGAGGGATGTACAGATGTGACTCCTGTCTCCTGCTCTCTCTCTCTCTCTCTGTGTGAGAGGGATGTACAGGTGAGACTCCTGTCTCCTGCTCTCTCTCTCTCTCTCTCTGTGTGAGAGGGATGTACAGGTGAGACTCCTGTCTCCTGCTCTCTCTCTCTCTCTCTCTGTGTGAGAGGGATGTACAGGTGAGACTCCTGTCTCCTGCTCTCTCTCTCTCTCTCTGTGAGAGGGATGTACAGGTGAGACTCCTGTATCCTGCTCTCTCTCTCTCTCTCTGTGTGAGGGGGATGTACAGGTGAGACTCCTGTCTCCTGCTCTCTCTCTCTCTCTCTCTGTGTGAGAGGGATGTACAGGTGAGACTCCTGTCTCCTGCTCTCTCTCTCTCTCTGTCTGTGAGAGGGATGTACAGGTGAGACTCCTGTCTCCTGCTCTCTCTCTCTCTCTCTCTGTGAGAGGGATGTACAGGTGAGACTCCTGTCTCCTGCTCTCTTGCTCTCTCTGTGAGAGGGATGTACAGGTGTGACTCCTGTCTCCTGCTCTCTCTCTCTGTGAGAGGGATGTACAGGTGTGACTCCTGTCTCCTGCTCTCTCTCTCTCTCTCTCTCGCTCTCTCTGTGAGAGGGATGTACAAGTGTGACTCCTGTCTCCTGCTCTATCTCTCTCTCTCTCTCTCTCTGTGTGAGAGGGATGTACAGGTGTGACTCCTGTCTCCTGCTCTCTCTCTCTCTCTCTCGCTCTCTCTGTGAGAGGGATGTACAGGTGTGACTCCTGTCTCCTGCTCTCTCTCTCTCTCTCTCTGTGTGCGGGGGATGTACAGGTGTGACTCCTGTCTCCTGCTCTGTCTCTCTCTCTCTCTCTGTGTGAGAGGGATGTACAGGTGTGACTCCTGTCTCCAGCTCTCTCTCCCTCTCAGTGTGAGAGGGATGTACAGGTGTGACTCCTGTCTCCTGCTCTCTCTCTCTCTCTCTCTGTGAGAGGGATGTACAGGTGAGACTCCTGTCTCCTGCTCTCTGTCTCTCTCTCTCTGTGTGAGAGTGATGGACAGGTGTGACTCCTGACTCCTGCTCTCTCTCTCTCTCTCCGTGTGAGAGTGATGTACAGGTGTGACTCCTGTCTCCTGCTCTCTCTCTCTCTCTCTGTTTGAGGGGGATGTACAGGTGAGACTCCTGTCTCCAGCTCTCTCTCTCTCTCTCTGTCAAGGGGGATGTACAGGTGTGACTCCTGTCTCCTGCTCTCTCTCTCTCTCTCTCTCTGTGTGAGAGGGATGTACAGGCGTGACTCCTGTCTCCTGCTCTCTCTCTCTCTCTCTCTCTGTGTGAGAGGGATGTACAGGTGAGACTCCTGTCTCCTGCTCTCTCTCTCTCTCTCTCCGTGTGTGAGAGGGATGTACAGGTGAGACTCCTGTCTCCTGCTCTCTCTCTCTCTGTGAGAGAGGGATGCACAGGTGAGACTCCTGTCTCCTGCTCTCTCTCTCTCTCTCTCTCTGTGTGAGGGGGATGTACAGGTGTGACTCCTGTTTCCTGCTCTCTCTCTCTCTCTCTCTGTGTGCGGGGGATGTACAGGTGTGACTCCTGTCTCCTGCTCTCTCTCTCTCTCTCTCTCTCTGTGTGAGGGGGATGTACAGGTGAGACTACTGCCGCCTGCTCTCTCTCCCTCTCTCTCTATGTGTGAGAGGGATGTACAGGTGTGACTCCTGTCTCCTGCTCTCTCTCTCTCTCTGTGAGAGGGATGTACAGGTGAGACTCCTGTCTCCTGCTCTCTCTCTCTCTCTCTCTCTGTGAGAGGGATGTACAGGTGAGAATCCTGTCTCCTGCTCTCTCTCTCTCTCTCTCTGTGAGAGGGATGTGCTGGTGAGACTCCTGTCTCCTGCTCTCTCTCTCTCTCTCTCTCTGTGTGAGAGGGATGTGCAGGTGTGACTCCTGTCTCCTGCTCTCTCTCTCTCCGTGGGTGAGAGGGATGTACAGGTGTGACTCCTGTCTCCTGCTCTCTCTCTGTGTGAGGGGAATGTACAGGTGTGACTCCTGTTTCCTGCTCTCTCTCTCTCTCTCTATGTGAGAGGGATGTACAGGTGTGACTCCTGTCTCCTGCTCTATCTCTCTCTCTCTCTCTCTCTGTGTGAGAGGGATGTACAGGTGTGACTCCTGTCTCCTGCTCTCTCTCTCTCTCTCTCTGTGTGCGGGGGATGTACAGGTGTGACTCCTGTCTCCTGCTCTGTCTCTCTCTCTCTCTCTGTGTGAGAGGGATGTACAGGTGTGACTCCTGTCTCCAGCTTTCTCTCCCTCTCAGTGTGAGAGGGATGTACAGGTGTGACTCCTGTCTCTTGCTCTCTCTCTCTCCCTCTCTGTGAGAGGGATGCACAGGTGAGATTCCTGTCTCCTGCTCTCTGTCTCTCTCTCTCTGTGTGAGAGTGATGGACAGGTGTGACTCCTGACTCCTGCTCTCTCTCTCTCTCTCCGTGTGAGAGTGATGTACAGGTGTGACTCCTGTCTCCTGCTCTCTCTCTCTCTCTCTGTGTGAGGGGGATGTACAGGTGAGACTCCTGTCTCCAGCTCTCTCTCTCTCTCTCTCTGTGAGGGGGATGTACAGGTGTGACTCCTGTCTCCTGCTCTCTCTCTCTCTCTCTCTCTCTGTGTGAGAGGGATGTACAGGTGTGACTCCTGTCTCCTGCTCTCTCTCTCTCTCTCTCTGTGAGGGGGATGTACAGGTGTGACTCCTGTCTCCTGCTCTCTCTCTCTCTCTCTCTCTGTGTGAGAGGGATGTACAGGTGTGACTCCTGTCTCCTGCTCTCTCTCTCTCTCTCTCTGTGAGAGGGATGTACAGGTGTGACTCCTGTCTCCTGCTCACTCTCTCTCTCTCTCTGTGTGAGAGGGGTGTACAGGTGTGACTCCTGTTTCCTGCTCTCTCTCTCTCTCTCTGTGTGAGAGGGATGTACAGGTGTGACTCCTGTCTCCTGCTCTCTCTCTCTCCGTGTGTGAGAGGGATGTACAGGTGTGACTCCTGTCTCCTGCTCTCTCTCTGTGTGAGGGGGATGTACAGGTGTGACTCCTGTTTCCTGCTCTCTCTCTCTCTCTCTATGTGAGAGGGATGTACAGGTGTGACTCCTGTCTCCTGCTCTCTTGCTCTCTCTGTGAGAGGGATGTACAGGTGTGACTCCTGTCTCCTGCTCTCTCTCTCTCTGTGAGAGGGATGTACAGGTGTGACTCATGTCTCCTGCTCTCTCTCTCTCTCTCTCTCTCTGTGAGAGGGATGTACAAGTGTGACTCCTGTCTCCTGCTCTATCTCTCTCTCTCTCTCTCTCTCTCTGTGTGAGAGGGATGTACAGGTGTGACTCCTGTCTCCTGCTCTCTCTCTCTCTCTCTCTCTCTGTGTGTGAGTGATGTACAGGTGTGACTCCTGTCTCCAGCTCTCTCTCCCTCTCAGTGTGAGAGGGATGTACAGGTGTGACTCCTGTCTCCTGCTCTCTCTCTCTCTGTGAGAGGGATGTACAGGTGAGACTCCTGTCTCCTGCTCTCTGTCTCTCTCTCTCTGTGTGAGAGTGATGGACAGGTGTGACTCCTGACTCCTGCTCTGTCTCTCTCTCTCCGTGTGAGAGTGATGTACAGGTGTGACTCCTGTCTCCTGCTCTCTCTCTCTCTCTCTGTGTGAGGGGGATGTACAGGTGAGACTCCTGTCTCCAGCTCTCTCTCTCTCTCTCTCTGTGAGGGGGATGTACAGGTGTGACTCCAGTCTCCTGCTCTCTCTCTCTCTCTCTCTCTGTGTGAGAGGGATGTACAGGTGTGACTCCTGTCTCCTGCTCTCTCTCTCTCTCCGTGTGTGAGAGGGATGTACAGGTGAGACTCCTGTCTCCTGCTCTCCCTCTCTCACTCTCTCTCTGTGTGCGGGGGATGTACAGGTGTGATTCCTGTCTCCTGCTCTCTCTCTCTCTCTCTCTGTGTGAGAGGGATGTACAGGTGTGACTCCTGTCTCCTGCTCTCTCTCTCTCTCTCTCTCTGAGGGGGATGTACAGGTGTGACTCCTGTCTCCTGCTCTCTCTCTCTCTCTCTCTCTCTCTGTGAGGGGGATGCACAGGTGAGACTCCTGTCTCCTGCTCTCTCTCTCTCTCTCTCCGTGTGTGAGAGGGATGTACAGGTGAGTCTCCTGTCTCCTGCTCTCTCTTTCTCTCTCTCTCCGTGTGTGAGGGGGATGTACAGGTGAGACTCTTGTCTTCTGCTCTCTCTCTCTCTCTCTATGTGTGAGAGGGATGTACAGGTGTGAATCCTGTCTCCTGCTCTCTCTCTCTCTCTCTCTCTGTGAGAGGGATGTACAGGTGTGACACCTGTCTCCTGCTCTCTCTCTCTCTCTCTCTGTGTGAGAGGGATGTACAGGTGTGACACCTGTCTCCTGCTCTCTCTCTCTCTCTCTCTCTGTGTGAGAGGGATGTACAGGTGTGACTCCTGTTTCCTGCTCTCTCTCTCTCTCTCTCTGTGTGAGAGGGATGTACAGGTGTGACTCCTGTTTCCTGCTCTCTCTCTCTCTCTCTCTCTGTGAGAGGGATGTACAGGTGTGACTCCTGTCTCCTGCTCTCTCTCTCTCTCTCTCTGTGAGGGGGATGTACAGGTGTGACTCCTGTCTCTTGCTCTCTCTCTCTCTCTCTGTGTGAGGGGGATGTACAGGTGAGACTCCTGTCTCCTGCTCTCTCTCTCTCTCTCTCTCCGTGTGTGAGAGGGATGGACAGGTGAGACACCTGTCTCCCGCTCTCTCTCTCTCTCTCTCTCTGTGAGAGGGATGTACAGGTGTGACTCCTGTCTCCTGCTCTCTCTCTCTCTCTCTCTCTGAGGGGGATGTACAGGTGTGACTCCTGTCTCCTGCTCTCTCTCTCTCTCTCTCTCTGTGAGGGGGATGTACAGGTGAGACTCCTGTCTCCTGCTCTCTCTCTCTCTCTCTCCGTGTGTGAGAGGGATGTACAGGTGAGACTCCTGACTCCTGCTCTCTCTTTCTCTCTCTCTCCGTGTGTGAGGGGGATGTACAGGTGAGACTCTTGTCTCCTGCTCTCTCTCTCTCTCTCTCTCTCTGTGAGAGGGAAGTACAGGTGTGAATCCTGTCTCCTGCTCTCTCTCTCTCTCTCTCTCTCTGTGAGAGGGATGTACAGGTGTGACTCCTGTCTCCTGCTCTCTCTCTCTCTCTCTCTCTGTGAGAGGGATGTACAAGTGTGACTCCTGTCTCCTGCTCTATCTCTCTCTCTCTCTCTCTCTGTGTGAGAGGGATGTACAGGTGTGACTCCTGTCTCCTGCTCTCTCTCTCTCTGTGTGCGGGGGATGTTACAGGTGTGACTCCTGTCTCCTGCTCTGTCTCTCTCTCTCTCTCTCTGTGTGAGAGGGATGTACAGGTGTGACTCCTGTCTCCAGCTCTCTCTCCCTCTCAGTGTGAGAGGGATGTACAGGTGTGACTCCTGTCTCTTGCTCTCTCTCTCTCTCTGTGAGAGGGATGTACAGGTGAGACTCCTGTCTCCTGCTCTCTGTCTCTCTCTCTCTGTGTGAGAGTGATGGACAGGTGTGACTCCTGACTCCTGCTCTCTCTCTCTCTCTCCGTGTGAGAGTGATGTGCAGGTGTGACTCCTGTCTCCTGCTCTCTCTCTCTCTCTCTGTGTGAGGGGGATGTACAGGTGAGACTCCTGTCTCCAGCTCTCTCTCTCTCTCTCTCTCTGTGAGGGGGATGTACAGGTGTGACTCCTGTCTCCTGCTCTCTCTCTCTCCGTGTGTGAGAGGGATGTACAGGTGAGACTCCTGTCTCCTGCTCTCCCTCTCTCACTCTCTCTCTGTGTGCGGGGGATGTACAGGTGTGATTCCTGTCTCCTGCTCTCTCTCTCTCTCTCTCTGTGTGAGAGGGATGTACAGGTGTGAACCCTGTCTCCTGCTCTCTCTCTCTCTCTCTCTCTGTGAGAGGGATGTACAGGTGTGACTCCTGTCTCCTGCTCTCTCTCTCTCTCTCTCTGTGTGAGAGGGATTTACAGGTGTGACTCCTGTTTCCTGCTCTCTCTCTCTCTCTCTCTGTGTGAGAGGGATGTACAGGTGTGACTCCTGTCTCCTGCTCTCTCTCTGTGTGAGGGGGATGTACAGGTGTGACTCCTGTTTCCTGCTCTCTCTCTCTCTCTCTCTCTATGTGAGAGGGATGTACAGGTGTGACTCCTGTCTCCTGCTCTCTTGCTCTCTCTGTGAGAGGGATGTACAGGTGTGACTCCTGTCTCCTGCTCTCTCTCTCTCTGTGAGAGGGGGATGTACAGGTGTGACTCATGTCTCCTGCTCTCTCTCTCTCTCTCTCTCTGTGAGAGGGATGTACAAATGTGACTCCTGTCTCCTGCTCTATCTCTCTCTCTCTCTCTCTCTGTGTGAGAGGGATGTACAGGTGTGACTCCTGTCTCCTGCTCTCTCTCTCTCTCTCTCTCTGTGTGTGAGTGATGTACAGGTGAGACTCCTGTCTCCTGCTCTCTCTCTCTCTCTCTCTGTGAGAGGGATGTACAAGTGTGACTCCTGTCTCCTGCTCTATCTCTCTCTCTCTCTCTCTGTGTGTGAGAGGGATGTACAGGTATGACTCCTGTCTCCTGCTCTCTCTCTCTCTCTCTCTCTCTCTGTGTGAGTGATGTACAGGTGTGACTCCTGTCTCCAGCTCTCTCTCCCTCTCAGTGTGAGAGGGATGTACAGGTGTGACTCCTGTCTCCTGCTCTCTCTCTCTCTCTCTCTCTCTGTGAGAGGGATGTACAGGTGAGACTCCTGTCTCCTGCTCTCTGTCTCTCTCTCTCTGTGTGAGAGTGATGGACAGGTGTGACTCCTGACTCCTGCTCTCTCTCTCTCTCTCTCTCCGTGTGAGAGTGATGTACAGGTGTGACTCCTGTCTCCTGCTCTCTCTCTCTCTGTGTGAGGGGGATGTACAGGTGAGACTCCTGTCTCCAGCTCTCTCTCTCTCTCTCTCTGTGAGGGGGATGTACAGGTGTGACTCCAGTCTCCTGCTCTCTCTCACTCTCTCTCTGTGTGCGGGGGATGTACAGGTGTGATTCCTGTCTCCTGCTCTCTCTCTCTCTCTCTCTCTGTGTGAGAGGGATGTACAGGTGTGACTCCTGTCTCCTGCTCTCTCTCTCTCTCTCTCTCTGAGGGGGATGTACAGGTGTGACTCCTGTCTCCTGCTCTCTCTCTCTCTCTCTCTGTGAGGGGGATGGACAGGTGAGACTCCTGTCTCCTGCTCTCTCTCTCTCTCTCTCCGTTTGTGAGAGGGATGTACAGGTGAGACTCCTGTCTCCTGCTCTCTCTTTCTCTCTCTCTCCGTGTGTGAGGGGGATGTACAGGTGAGACTCTTGTCTCCTGCTCTCTCTCTCTCTCTCTATGTGTGAGAGGGATGTACAGGTGTGAATCCTGTCTCCTGCTCTCTCTCTCTCTCTCTCTGTGAGAGGGATGTACAGGTGTGACACCTGTCTCCTGCTCTCTCTCTCTCTCTCTCTGTGTGAGAGGGATGTACAGGTGTGACTCCTGTTTCCTGCTCTCTCTCTCTCTCTCTCTCTGTGAGAGGGATGTACAGGTGTGACTCCTGTCTCCTGCTCTCTCTCTCTCTGTGAGGGGGATGTACAGGTGTGACTCCTGTCTCTTGCTCTCTCTCTCTCTCTCTCTCTGTGTGAGGGGGATGTACAGGTGAGACTCCTGTCTCCTGCTCTCTCTCTCTCTCTCTCTGTGAGAGGGATGTACAGGTGTGACTCCCGTCTCCTGCTCTCTCTCTCTCTCTCTCTCTCTGAGGGGGATGTACAGGTGAGACTCCTGTCTCCTGCTCTCTCTCTCTCTCTCTCTGAGGGGGATGTACAGGTGTGACTCCTGTCTCCTGCTCTCTCTCTCTCTCTCTCTCTCTGAGGGGGATGTACAGGTGTGACTCTTGTCTCCTGCTCTCTCTCTCTCTCTCTCTCTGTGTGAGAGGGATGTACAGGTGAGACTCCTGACTCCTGCTCTCTCTTTCTCTCTCTCTCCGTGTGTGAGGGGGATGTACACGTGAGACTCTTGTCTCCTGCTCTCTCTCTCTCTCTCTATGTGTGAGAGGGATGTACAGGTGTGAATCCTGTCTCCTGCTCTCTCTCTCTCTCTCTCTCTGTGAGAGGGATGTACAGGTGTGACTCCTGTCTCCTGCTCTCTCTCTCTCACTCTCTCTCTGTGAGAGGGATGTACAAGTGTGACTCCTGTCTCCTGCTCTATCTCTCTCTCTCTCTCTCTGTGTGAGAGGGATGTACAGGTGTGACTCCTGTCTCCTGCTCTCTCTCTCTCTCTCTCTGTGTGCGGGGGATGTACAGGTGTGACTCCTGTCTCTTGCTCTGTCTCTCTCTCTCTCTCTCTGTGTGAGAGGGATGTACAGGTGTGACTCCTGTCTCCAGCTCTCTCTCCCTCTCAGTGTGAGAGGGATGTACAGGTGTGACTCCTGTCTCTTGCTCTCTCTCTCTCTCTCTCTGTGAGAGGGATGTACAGGTGAGACTCCTGTCTCCTGCTCTCTGTCTCTCTCTCTCTGTGTGAGAGGGATGTACAGGTGAGACTCCTGACTCCTGCTCTCTCTTTCTCTCTCTCTCCGTGTGTGAGGGGGATGTACAGGTGAGACTCTTGTCTCCTGCTCTCTCTCTCTCTCTCTCTCTGTGAGAGGGAAGTACAGGTGTGAATCCTGTCTCCTGCTCTCTCTCTCTCTCTCTCTCTCTGTGAGAGGGATGTACAGGTGTGACTCCTGTCTCCTGCTCTCTCTCTCTCTCTCTCTCTGTGAGAGGGATGTACAAGTGTGACTCCTGTCTCCTGCTCTATCTCTCTCTCTCTCTGTGTGAGAGGGATGTACAGGTGTGACTCCTGTCTCCTGCTCTCTCTCTCTCTCTCTCTGTGTGCGGGGGATGTACACGTGTGACTCCTGTCTCCTGCTCTGTCTCTCTCTCTCTCTCTCTGTGTGAGAGGGATGTACAGGTGTGACTCCTGTCTCCAGCTCTCTCTCCCTCTCAGTGTGAGAGGGATGTACAGGTGTGACTCCTGTCTCTTGCTCTCTCTCTCTCTCTCTCTGTGAGAGGGATGTACAGGTGAGACTCCTGTCTCCTGCTCTCTGTCTCTCTCTCTCTGTGTGAGAGTGATGGACAGGTGTGACTCCTGACTCCTGCTCTCTCTCTCTCTCTCCGTGTGAGAGTGATGTGCAGGTGTGACTCCTGTCTCCTGCTCTCTCTCTCTCTGTGTGAGGGGGATGTACAGGTGAGACTCCTGTCTCCAGCTCTCTCTCTCTCTCTCTCTCTGTGAGGGGGATGTACAGGTGTGACTCCTGTCTCCTGCTCTCTCTCTCTCTCTCTCTCTCTGTGTGAGAGGGATGTACAGGTGTGACTCCTGTCTCCTGCTCTCTCTCTCTCCGTGTGTGAGAGGGATGTACAGGTGAGACTCCTGTCTCCTGCTCTCCCTCTCTCACTCTCTCTCTGTGTGCGGGGGATGTACAGGTGTGATTCCTGTCTCCTGCTCTCTCTCTCTCTCTCTCTGTGTGAGAGGGATGTACAGGTGTGAACCCTGTCTCCTGCTCTCTCTCTCTCTCTCTCTCTGTGAGAGGGATGTACAGGTGTGACTCCTGTCTCCTGCTCTCTCTCTCTCTCTCTGTGTGAGAGGGATGTACAGGTGTGACTCCTGTTTCCTGCTCTCTCTCTCTCTCTGTGTGAGAGGGATGTACAGGTGTGACTCCTGTCTCCTGCTCTCTCTCTGTGTGAGGGGGATGTACAGGTGTGACTCCTGTTTCCTGCTCTCTCTCTCTCTCTCTCTATGTGAGAGGGATGTACAGGTGTGACTCCTGTCTCCTGCTCTCTTGCTCTCTCTGTGAGAGGGATGTACAGGTGTGACTCCTGTCTCCTGCTCTCTCTGTGAGAGGGGGATGTACAGGTGTGACTCATGTCTCCTGCTCTCTCTCTCTCTCTCTCTGTGAGAGGGATGTACAAGTGTGACTCCTGTCTCCTGCTCTATCTCTCTCTCTCTCTCTCTCTGTGTGAGAGGGATGTACAGTTGTGACTCCTGTCTCCTGCTCTCTCTCTCTCTCTCTCTCTGTGTGTGAGTGATGTACAGGTGAGACTCCTGTCTCCTGCTCTCTCTCTCTCTCTCTCTCTGTGAGAGGGATGTACAAGTGTGACTCCTGTCTCCTGCTCTATCTCTCTCTCTCTCTCTCTCTGTGTGAGAGGGATGTACAGTTGTGACTCCTGTCTCCTGCTCTCTCTCTCTCTCTCTCTCTGTGTGTGAGTGATGTACAGGTGAGACTCCTGTCTCCTGCTCTCTCTCTCTCTCTCTCTCTGTGAGAGGGATGTACAAGTGTGACTCCTGTCTCCTGCTCTATCTCTCTCTCTCTCTCTCTCTGTGTGAGAGGGATGTACAGGTGTGACTCCTGTCTCCTGCTCTCTCTCTCTCTCTCTCTCTCTGTGAGAGGGATGTACAGGTGAGACTCCTGTCTCCTGCTCTCTGTCTCTCTCTCTCTGTGTGAGAGTGATGGACAGGTGTGACTCCTGACTCCTGCTCTCTCTCTCTCTCTCCGTGTGAGAGTGATGTACAGGTGTGACTCCTGTCTCCTGCTCTCTCTC
Organism: Heptranchias perlo; assembly: GCF_035084215.1. Classification (NCBI taxonomy): domain Eukaryota; kingdom Metazoa; phylum Chordata; class Chondrichthyes; order Hexanchiformes; family Hexanchidae; genus Heptranchias; species Heptranchias perlo. The sequence continues at coordinate 8,947,826 of NC_090336.1, read as the reverse complement.
TCTCTCTCTGTGTGAGGGGGATGTACAGGTGTGACTCCTGTCTCCTGCTCTCTCTCTCTCTCTCTCTCTCTCTGTGTGTGAGTGATGTACAGGTGAGACTCCTGTCTCCCGCTCTCTCTCTCTCTCTCTCTCTCTCTGTGAGAGGGATGTACAGGTGTGACTCCTGTCTCCTGCTCTCTCTCTCTCTCTCTCTCTCTGAGGGGGATGTACAGGTGAGACTCCTGTCTCCTGCTCTCTCTCTCTCTCTCTCCGTGTGTGAGAGGGATGTACAGGTGAGACTCCTGACTCCTGCTCTCTCTCTCTCTCTCTGTGTGTGAGGGGGATGTTCACGTGAGACTCTTGTCTCCTGCTCTCTCTCTCTCTCTCTATGTGTGAGAGGGATGTACAGGTGTGAATCCTGTCTCCTGCTCTCTCTCTCTCTCTCTCTCTGTGAGAGGGATGTACAGGTGTGACTCCTGTCTCCTGCTCTCTCTCTCTCACTCTCTCTCTGTGAGAGGGATGTACAAGTGTGACTCCTGTCTCCTGCTCCATCTCTCTCTCTCTCTCTCTCTGTGTGAGAGGGATGTACAGGTGTGACTCCTGTCTCCTGCTCTCTCTCTCTCTCTCTCTGTGTGCGGGGGATGTACAGGTGTGACTCCTGTCTCTTGCTCTGTCTCTCTCTCTCTCTCTCTCTGTGTGAGAGGGATGTACAGGTGTGACTCCTGTCTCCAGCTCTCTCTCCCTCTCAGTGTGAGAGGGATGTACAGGTGTGACTCCTGTCTCTTGCTCTCTCTCTCTCTCTCTCTCTGTGTGAGAGGGATGCACAGGTGTGACTCCTGTCTCCAGCTCTCTCTCCCTCTCAGTGTGAGAGGGATGTACAGGTGAGACTCCTGTCTCCTGCTCTCTGTCTCTCTCTCTCTCTGTGTGAGAGTGATGGACAGGTGTGACTCCTGACTCCTGCTCTCTCTCTCTCTCTCTGTGTGAGAGTGATGGACAGGTGTGACTCCTGTCTCCTGCTCTCTCTCTCTCTCTCCGTGTGAGAGTGATGTACAGGTGTGACTCCTGTCTCCTGCTCTCTCTCTCTCTCTCTGTGTGAGGGGGATGTACAGGTGAGACTCCTGTCTCCAGCTCTCTCTCTCTCTCTCTCTCTGTGAGGGGGATGTACAGGTGTGACTCCCGTCTCCTGCTCTCTCTCTCTCTCTCTCTCTCTGTGTGAGAGGGATGTACAGGTGTGACTCCTGTCTCCTGCTCTCTCTCTCTCCGTGTGTGAGAGGGATGTACAGGTGAGACTCCTGTCTCCTGCTCTCCCTCTCTCACTCTCTCTCTGTGTGCGGGGGATGTACAGGTGTGATTCCTGTCTCCTGCTCTCTCTCTCTCTCTCTCTGTGTGAGAGGGATGTACAGGTGTGAACCCTGTCTCCTGCTCTCTCTCTCTCTCTCTCTCTCTCTCTCTGTGAGAGGGATGTACAGGTGTGACTCCTGTCTCCTGCTCTCTCTCTCTCTCTCTCTGTGTGAGAGGGATGTACAGGTGTGACTCCTGTTTCCTGCTCTCTCTCTCTCTCTGTGTGAGAGGGATGTACAGGTGTGACTCCTGTCTCCTGCTCTCTCTCTGTGTGAGGGGGATGTACAGGTGTGACTCCTGTTTCCTGCTCTCTCTCTCTCTCTCTCTATGTGAGAGGGATGTACAGGTGTGACTCCTGTCTCCTGCTCTCTTGCTCTCTCTGTGAGAGGGATGTACAGGTGTGACTCCTGTCTCCTGCTCTCTCTCTCTCTGTGAGAGGGGGATGTACAGGTGTGACTCATGTCTCCTGCTCTCTCTCTCTCTCTCTCTCTGTGAGAGGGATGTACAAGTGTGACTCCTGTCTCCTGCTCTATCTCTCTCTCTCTCTGTGTGTGAGAGGGATGTACAGGTGTGACTCCTGTCTCCTGCTCTCTCTCTCTCTCTCTCTCTCTGTGTGAGTGATGTACAGGTGAGACTCCTGTCTCCTGCTCTCTCTCTCTCTCTCTCTCTGTGAGAGGGATGTACAAGTGTGACTCCTGTCTCCTGCTCTATCTCTCTCTCTCTCTCTCTCTGTGAGAGAGGGATGTACAGGTGTGACTCCTGTCTCCTGCTCTCTCTCTCTCTCTCTCTCTCTGTGTGAGTGATGTACAGGTGTGACTCCTGTCTCCAGCTCTCTCTCCCTCTCAGTGTGAGAGGGATGTACAGGTGTGACTCCTGTCTCCTGCTCTCTCTCTCTCTCTCTCTCTCTGTGAGAGGGATGTACAGGTGAGACTCCTGTCTCCTGCTCTCTGTCTCTCTCTCTCTGTGTGAGAGTGATGGACAGGTGTGACTCCTGACTCCTGCTCTCTCTCTCTCTCTCCGTGTGAGAGTGATGTACAGGTGTGACTCCTGTCTCCTGCTCTCTCTCTCTCTCTCTGTGTGAGGGGGATGTACAGGTGTGACTCCTGTCTCCTGCTCTCTCTCTCTCTCTCTCTCTGTGTGTGAGTGATGTACAGGTGAGACTCCTGTCTCCCGCTCTCTCTCTCTCTCTCTCTCTCTCTGTGAGAGGGATGTACAGGTGTGACTCCTGTCTCCTGCTCTCTCTCTCTCTCTCTCTCTCTGAGGGGGATGTACAGGTGAGACTCCTGTCTCCTGCTCTCTCTCTCTCTCTCTCCGTGTGTGAGAGGGATGTACAGGTGAGACTCCTGACTCCTGCTCTCTCTTTCTCTCTCTCTCCGTGTGTGAGGGGGATGTACACGTGAGACTCTTGTCTCCTGCTCTCTCTCTCTCTCTCTATGTGTGAGAGGGAAGTACAGGTGTGAATCCTGTCTCCTGCTCTCTCTCTCTCTCTCTCTCTGTGAGAGGGATGTACAGGTGTGACTCCTGTCTCCTGCTCTCTCTCTCTCACTCTCTCTCTGTGAGAGGGATGTACAAGTGTGACTCCTGTCTCCTGCTCCATCTCTCTCTCTCTCTCTCTCTCTCTGTGTGAGAGGGATGTACAGGTGTGACTCCTGTCTCCTGCTCTCTCTCTCTCTCTCTCTGTGTGCGGGGGATGTACAGGTGTGACTCCTGTCTCTTGCTCTGTCTCTCTCTCTCTCTCTCTGTGTGAGAGGGATGTACAGGTGTGACTCCTGTCTCCAGCTCTCTCTCCCTCTCAGTGTGAGAGGGATGTACAGGTGTGACTCCTGTCTCTTGCTCTCTCTCTCTCTCTCTCTGTGAGAGGGATGTACAGGTGAGACTCCTGTCTCCTGCTCTCTGTCTCTCTCTCTCTGTGTGAGAGTGATGGACAGGTGTGACTCCTGACTCCTGCTCTCTCTCTCTCTCTCTGTGTGAGAGTGATGGACAGGTGTGACTCCTGTCTCCTGCTCTCTCTCTCTCTCTCCGTGTGAGAGTGATGTACAGGTGTGACTCCTGTCTCCTGCTCTCTCTCTCTCTCTCTGTGTGAGGGGGATGTACAGGTGAGACTCCTGTCTCCAGCTCTCTCTCTCTCTCTCTCTGTGAGGGGGATGTACAGGTGTGACTCCAGTCTCCTGCTCTCTCTCTCTCTCTCTCTGTGTGAGAGGGATGTACAGGTGTGACTCCTGTCTCCTGCTCTCTCTCTCTCTCCGTGTGTGAGAGGGATGTACAGGTGAGACTCCTGTCTCCTGCTCTCCCTCTCTCACTCTCTCTCTGTGTGCGGGGGATGTACAGGTGTGATTCCTGTCTCCTGCTCTCTCTCTCTCTCTCTCTGTGTGAGAGGGATGTACAGGTGTGACTCCTGTCTCCTGCTCTCTCTCTCTCTCTCTCTCTGAGGGGGATGTACAGGTGTGACTCCTGTCTCCTGCTCTCTCTCTCTCTCTCTCTGTGAGGGGGATGTACAGGTGAGACTCCTGTCTCCTGCTCTCTCTCTCTCTCTCTCCGTTTGTGAGAGGGATGTACAGGTGAGACTCCTGTCTCCTGCTCTCTCTTTCTCTCTCTCTCCGTGTGTGAGGGGGATGTACAGGTGAGACTCTTGTCTCCTGCTCTCTCTCTCTCTCTCTATGTGTGAGAGGGATGTACAGGTGTGAATCCTGTCTCCTGCTCTCTCTCTCTCTCTCTCTCTGTGAGAGGGATGTACAGGTGTGACACCTGTCTCCTGCTCTCTCTCTCTCTCTGTGTGAGAGGGATGTACAGGTGTGACTCCTGTTTCCTGCTCTCTCTCTCTCTCTCTGTGAGAGGGATGTACAGGTGTGACTCCTGTCTCCTGCTCTCTCTCTCTCTGTGAGGGGGATGTACAGGTGTGACTCCTGTCTCTTGCTCTCTCTCTCTCTCTCTCTGTGTGAGGGGGATGTACAGGTGAGACTCCTGTCTCCTGCTCTCTCACTCTCTCTCTCTCCGTGTGTGTGAGGGATGGACAGGTGAGACACCTGTCTCCCGCTCTCTCTCTCTCTCTCTCTCTCTCTGTGAGAGGGATGTACAGGTGTGACTCCTGTCTCCTGCTCTCTCTCTCTCTCTCTCTCTCTCTCTGAGGGGGATGTACAGGTGAGACTCCTGTCTCCTGCTCTCTCTCTCTCTCTCTCCGTGTGTGAGAGGGATGTACAGGTGAGACTCCTGACTCCTGCTCTCTCTTTCTCTCTCTCTCCGTGTGTGAGGGGGATGTACACGTGAGACTCTTGTCTCCTGCTCTCTCTCTCTCTCTCTATGTGTGAGAGGGATGTACAGGTGTGAATCCTGTCTCCTGCTCTCTCTCTCTCTCTCTCTCTGTGAGAGGGATGTACAGGTGTGACTCCTGTCTCCTGCTCTCTCTCTCTCACTCTCTCTCTGTGAGAGGGATGTACAAGTGTGACTCCTGTCTCCTGCTCCATCTCTCTCTCTCTCTCTCTCTGTGTGAGAGGGATGTACAGGTGTGACTACTGTCTCCTGCTCTCTCTCTCTCTCTCTCTGTGTGCGGGGGATGTACAGGTGTGACTCCTGTCTCTTGCTCTGTCTCTCTCTCTCTCTCTCTGTGTGAGAGGGATGTACAGGTGTGACTCCTGTCTCCAGCTCTCTCTCCCTCTCAGTGTGAGAGGGATGTACAGGTGTGACTCCTGTCTCTTGCTCTCTCTCTCTCTCTCTCTGTGAGAGGGATGTACAGGTGAGACCCCTGTCTCCTGCTCTCTGTCTCTCTCTCTCTGTGTGAGAGTGATGGACAGGTGTGACTCCTGACTCCTGCTCTCTCTCTCTCTCTCCGTGTGAGAGTGATGGACAGGTGTGACTCCTGTCTCCTGCTCTCTCTCTCTCTCTCTGTGTGAGGGGGATGTACAGGTGAGACTCCTGTCTCCAGCTCTCTCTCTCTCTCTCTCTCTGTGAGGGGGATGTACAGGTGTGACTCCTGTCTCCTGCTCTCTCTCTCTCTCTCTCTCTCTGTGTGAGAGGGATGTACAGGTGTGACTCCTGTCTCCTGCTCTCTCTCTCTCTCTGTGTGAGAGGGATGTACAGGTGTGACTCCTGTTTCCTGCTCTCTCTCTCTCTCTCTGTGAGAGGGATGTACAGGTGTGACTCCTGTCTCCTGCTCTCTCTCTCTCTGTGAGGGGGATGTACAGGTGTGACTCCTGTCTCTTGCTCTCTCTCTCTCTCTCTCTGTGTGAGGGGGATGTACAGGTGAGACTCCTGTCTCCTGCTCTCTCACTCTCTCTCTCTCCGTGTGTGAGAGGGATGGACAGGTGAGACACCTGTCTCCCGCTCTCTCTCTCTCTCTCTCTCTGTGAGAGGGATGTACAGGTGTGACTCCTGTCTCCTGCTCTCTCTCTCTCTCTCTCTCTCTCTCTGAGGGGGATGTACAGGTGAGACTCCTGTCTCCTGCTCTCTCTCTCTCTCTCTCCGTGTGTGAGAGGGATGTACAGGTGAGACTCCTGACTCCTGCTCTCTCTTTCTCTCTCTCTCCGTGTGTGAGGGGGATGTACACGTGAGACTCTTGTCTCCTGCTCTCTCTCTCTCTCTCTATGTGTGAGAGGGATGTACAGGTGTGAATCCTGTCTCCTGCTCTCTCTCTCTCTCTCTCTCTGTGAGAGGGATGTACAGGTGTGACTCCTGTCTCCTGCTCTCTCTCTCTCACTCTCTCTCTGTGAGAGGGATGTACAAGTGTGACTCCTGTCTCCTGCTCCATCTCTCTCTCTCTCTCTCTCTGTGTGAGAGGGATGTACAGGTGTGACTACTGTCTCCTGCTCTCTCTCTCTCTCTCTCTGTGTGCGGGGGATGTACAGGTGTGACTCCTGTCTCTTGCTCTGTCTCTCTCTCTCTCTCTCTGTGTGAGAGGGATGTACAGGTGTGACTCCTGTCTCCAGCTCTCTCTCCCTCTCAGGTGTGAGAGGGATGTACAGGTGTGACTCCTGTCTCTTGCTCTCTCTCTCTCTCTCTCTGTGAGAGGGATGTACAGGTGAGACTCCTGTCTCCTGCTCTCTGTCTCTCTCTCTCTGTGTGAGAGTGATGGACAGGTGTGACTCCTGACTCCTGCTCTCTCTCTCTCTCTCCGTGTGAGAGTGATGGACAGGTGTGACTCCTGTCTCCTGCTCTCTCTCTCTCTCTCTGTGTGAGGGGGATGTACAGGTGAGACTCCTGTCTCCAGCTCTCTCTCTCTCTCTCTCTCTGTGAGGGGGATGTACAGGTGTGACTCCTGTCTCCTGCTCTCTCTCTCTCTCTCTCTCTCTGTGTGAGAGGGATGTACAGGTGTGACTCCTGTCTCCTGCTCTCTCTCTCTCTCCGTGTGTGAGAGGGATGTACAGGTGAGACTCCTGTCTCCTGCTCTCCCTCTCTCACTCTCTCTCTGTGTGCGGGGGATGTACAGGTGTGATTGCTGTCTCCTGCTCTCTCTCTCTCTCTCTCTGTGTGAGAGGGATGTACAGGTGAGACTCCTGTCTC
>NC_090336.1:8916013-8936013 GCF_035084215.1 Heptranchias perlo | reverse complement strand
CTCCAGTCTCCTGCTCTCTCTCTCTCTCTCTCTCTGTGTGAGAGGGATGTACAGGTGTGACTCCTGTCTCCTGCTCTCTCTCTCTCCGTGTGTGAGAGGGATTGGCAGGTGAGACTCCTGTCTCCTGCTCTCCCTCTCTCACTCTCTCTCTGTGTGCGGGGGATGTACAGGTGTGACTCCTGTCTCCTGCTCTCTCTCTCTCTCTCTCTCTGAGGGGGATGTACAGGTGTGACTCCTGTCTCCTGCTCTCTCTCTCTCTCTCTCTCTGTGAGGGGGATGTACAGGTGAGACTCCTGTCTCCTGCTCTCTCTCTCTCTCTCTCCGTGTGTGAGAGGGATGTACAGGTGAGACTCCTGTCTCCTGCTCTCTCTTTCTCTCTCTCTTCGTGTGTGAGGGGGATGTACAGGTGAGACTCTTGTCTCCTGCTCTCTCTCTCTTTCTCTATGTGTGAGAGGGATGTACAGGTGTGAATCCTGTCTCCTGCTCTCTCTCTCTCTCTCTCTCTGTGAGAGTTCTCTCTTTCTCTCTCTCTGTGTGAGAGGGATGTACAGGTGTGACTCCTGTTTCCTGCTCTCTCTCTCTCTCTCTCTCTGTGAGAGGGATGTACAGGTGTGACTCCTGTCTCCTGCTCTCTCTCTCTCTCTCTCTCTGTGAGGGGGATGTACAGGTGTGACTCCTGTCTCTTGCTCTCTCTCTCTCTCTCTCTGTGTGAGGGGGATTTACAGGTGAGACTCCTGTCTCCTGCTCTCTCTCTCTCTCTCTCTCCGTGTGTGAGAGGGATGGACAGGTGAGACTCCTGTCTCCCGCTCTCTCTCTCTCTCCTCTCTCTGTGAGAGGGTATGAACAGGTGTGACTCTGTCTCCTGCTCTCTCTCTCTCTCTGAGGGGGATGGACAGGTGAGACTCCTGTCTCCGCTCTCTCTCTCTCTTCTTCTGTGAGAGGGATGACAGGTGAGACTCTGTCTCCTGCTCTCTCTCTCTCCTCTCTCCGTGTGTGAGAGGATGTACAGGTGAGACTCTTGTCTCCTGCTCTCTCTCTCTCTCTCTCTCAGTGTGTGAGGGGGATGTACAGGTGAGACTCTTGTCTCCTGCTCTCTCTCTCTCTCTCTATGTGTGAGAGGGATGTACAGGTGTGAATCCTGTCTCCTGCTCTCTCTCTCTCTCTCTCTGTGAGAGGGATGTACGGGTGTGACTCCTGTCTCCTGCTCTCTCTCTCTCTCTCTCTCTCTGTGTGTGAGAGGGATGCACAGTGTGACTCCTGTTTCTCTGCTCTCTCTCTCTCTCTCTCTCTCTGTGTGAGAGGGATGTACAGGTGTGAACCCTGTCTCCTGCTCTCTCTCTCTCTCTCCGTGTGTGAGAGGGATGTACAGGTGTGACTCCTGTCTCCTGCTCTCTCTCTGTGTGAGGGGGATGTACAGGTGTGACTCCTGTTTCCTGCTCTCTCTCTCTCTCTCGATGTGAGAGGGATGTACAGGTGTGACTCCTGTCTCCTGCTCTCTTGCTCTCTCTGTGAGAGGGATGTACAGGTGTGACTCCTGTCTCCTGCTCTCTCTCTCTCTGTGAGAGGGATGTACAGGTGTGACTCATGTCTCCTGCCTCTCTCTCTCTCTCTCTCTCTGTGAGAGGATGTACAAGTGTGACTCCTGTCTCCTGCTCTATCTCTCCCCTCTCTCTCTCTCTGTGTGAGAGGATGTACAGGTGTGACTCCTGTCTCCTGCTCTCTCTCTCTCCGTGTGTGAGAGGGATGTACAGGTGAGGCTCCTGTCTCCTGCTCTCCCTCTCTCACTCTCCTCTGTGTGCGGGGGATGTACAGGTGTGATTCCTGTCTCCTGCTCTCATCTCTCTCTGTGTGAGAGGGATGTACAGGTGTGACTCCTGTCTCCTGCTCTCTCTCTCTCTCTCTCTCTGAGGGGGATGTACAGGTGTGACTCCTGTCTCCTGCTCTCTCTCTCTCTCTCTCTCTCTCTGTGAGGGGGATGTACAGGTGAGACTCCTGTCTCCTGCTCTCTCTCTCTCTCCGTGTGTGAGAGGGATGTACAGGTGAGACTCCTGTCTCCTGCTCTCTCTTTCTCTCCTCTCTCCGTGTGTGAGGGGGATGTACAGGTGAGACTCTTGTCTCCTGCTCTCTCTCTCTCTCTCTATGTGTGAGAGGGATGTACAGGTGTGAATCCTGTCTCCTGCTCTCTCTCTCTCTCATCTCTCTGTGAGAGGGATGTACAGGTGTGACTCCTGTCTCCTGCTCTCTCTCTCTCTCTCTCTGTGTGAGAGGGATGTACAGGTGTGACTCCTGTCTCCAGCTCTCCTCTCCCTCTCAGTGTGAGAGGGATGTACAGGTGTGACTCCTGTCTCTTGCTCTCTCTCTCTCTCTCTCTGTGAGAGGGATGTACAGGTGAGACTCCTGTCTCTGCTCTCTGTCTCTCTCTCTCTGTGTGAGAGTGATGGACAGGTGTGACTCCTGACTCCTGCTCTCTCTCTCTCTCTCTCCGTGTGAGAGTGATGGACAGGTGTGACTCCTGTCTCCTGCTCTCTCTCTCTCTCATCTGTGTGAGGGGGATGTACAGGTGAGACTCCTGTCTCCAGCTCTCTCTCTCTCTCTCTCTCTGTGAGGGGGATGTACAGGTGTGACTCCTGTCTCCTGCTCTCTCTCTCTCTCTCTCTCTCTGTGTGAGAGGGATGTACAGGTTGTGACTCCTGTCTCCTGCTCTCTCTCTCTCTCTGTGTGAGAGGGATGTACAGGTGTGACTCCTGTTTCCTGCTCTCTCTCTCTCTCTCTGTGAGAGGGATGTACAGGTGTGACTCCTGTCTCCTGCTCTCTCTCTCTCTGTGAGGGGGATGTACAGGTGTGACTCCTGTCTCTTGCTCTCTCTCTCTCTCTCTCTGTGTGAGGGGGATGTACAGGTGAGACTCCTGTCTCCTGCTCTCTCACTCTCTCTCTCTCCGTGTGTGAGAGGGATGGACAGGTGAGACACCTGTCTCCGCTCTCTCTCTCTCTCTCTCTCTCTCTGTGAGAGGGATGTACAGGTGTGACTCCTGTCTCCTGCTCTCTCTCTCTCTCTCTCTCTTGAGGGGGATGTACAGGTGAGACTCCTGTCTCCTGCCTCTCCCTCTCTCTCTCTCTCTCCGTGTGTGAGAGGATGTACAGGTGAGACTCCTGACTCCTGCTCTCTCTTTCTCTCTCTCTCCGTGTGTGAGGGGGATGTACACGTGAGACTCTTGTCTCCTGCTCTCTCTCTCTCTCTCTATGTGTGAGAGGGATGTACAGGTGTGAATCTGTCTCCTGCTCTCTCTCTCTCTCTCTCTCTGTGAGAGGGATGTACAGGTGTGACTCCTGTCTCTGCTCTCTCTCTCTCACTCTCTCTCTGTGAGAGGAATGTACAAGTGTGACTCCTGTCCTCCTGCTCCATCTCTCTCTCTCTCTCTCTCTGTGTGAGAGGGATGTACAGGTGTGACTACTGTCTCCTGCTCTCCTCTCTCTCTCTCCTCTTGTGTGCGGGGGATGTACAGGTGTGACTCCTGTCTCTTGCTCTGTCTCTCTCTCTCTCTCTCTGTGTGAGAGGGATGTACAGGTGTGACTCCTGTCTCCAGCTCTCTCTCCCTCTCAGTGTGAGAGGGATGTACAGGTGTGACTCCTGTCTCTTGCTCTCTCTCTCCTCCTCTCTCTGTGAGAGGGATGTACAGGTGAGACTCCTGTCTCCTGCCTCTCTGTCTCTCTCTCTCTGTGTGAGAGTGATGGACAGGTGTGACTCCTGACTCCTGCTCTCTCTCTCTCTCTCCTCCGTGTGAGAGTGATGGACAGGTGTGACTCCTGTCTCCTGCTCTCTCTCTCTCTCTCTGTGTGAGGGGGATGTACAGGTGAGACTCCTGTCTCCAGCTCTCTCTCTCTCTCTCTCTCTGTGAGGGGGATGTACAGGTGTGACCTCTGTCTCCTGCTCTCTCTCTCTCTCTCTCTCTCTGTGTGAGAGGGATGTACAGGTGTGACTCCTGTCTCCTGCTCTCTTCTCTCTCTCTCCGTGTGTGAGAGGGATGTACAGGTGAGACTCCTGTCTCCTGCTCTCCCTCTCTCACTCTCTCTCTGTGTGCGGGGGGATGTACAGGTGTGATTGCTGTCTCCTGCTCTCTCTCTCTCTCTCTCTGTGTGAGAGGGAAGTACAGGTGAGACTCCTGTCTCCTGCTCTCTCTCTCTCTCTCTCTGTGTGAGAGGGATGTAGAGGTGTGACTCCTGTCTCCTGCTCTCTTGCTCTCTCTGTGAGAGGGATGTACAGGTGTGACATCCTGTCTCCTGCTCTCTCTCTCTGTGAGAGGGATGTACAGGTGTGACTCATGTCTCCTGCTCTCTCTCTCTCTCTCTCTCCTCTCTCTGTGAGAGGGATGTACAAGTGTGACTCCTGTCTCCTGCTCTATCTCTCTCTCTCTCTCTCTCTGTGTGAGAGGGATGTACAGGTGTGACTCCTGTCTCCTGCTCTCTCTCTCCTCTCTCTCTCTGTGTGTGAGTGATGTACAGGTGTGACTCCTGTCTCAGCTCTCTCTCCCTCTCAGTGTGAGAGGGATGTACAGGTGTGACTCCTGTCTCCTGCTCTCTCTCTCTCTCTCTCTCTCCTCCGTGAGAGGGATGTACAGGTGAGACTCCTGTCTCCTGCTCTCTGTCTCTCTCGCTCTGTGTGAGAGTGATGGACAGGTGTGACTCCTGTCTCCTGCTCTCTCTCTCTCTCTCTGTGTAGGGGGGATGTACAGGTGAGACTCCTGTCTCCAGCTATCTCTCTCTCTCTCTCTGTGAGGGGGATGGACAGGTGTGACTCCAGTCTCCTGCTCTCGTCTCTCTCTCTCTCTCTCTGTGTGAGAGGGATGTACAGGTGTGACTCCTGTCTCCTGCTCTCTCTCTCTCCGTGTGTGAGAGGGATGTACAGGTGAGACTCCTGTCTCCTGCTCTCCCTCTCTCACTCTCTCTCTGTGTGCGGGGGATGTACAGGTGTGACTCCTGTCTCCTGCTCTCTCTCTCTCTCTCTCTCTGAGGGGGATGTACAGGTGTGACTCCTGTCTCCTGCTCTCTCTCTCTCTCTCTCTCTGTGAGGGGATGTACAGGTGAGACTCCTGTCTCCTGCTCTCTCTCTCTCTCTCTCCGTGTGTGAGAGGGATGTACAGGTGAGACTCCTGTCTCCTGCTCTCTCTTTCTCTCTCTCTTCGTGTGTGAGGGGGATGTACAGGTGAGACTCTTGTCTCCTGCTCTCTCTCTCTTTCTCTATGTGTGAGAGGGATGTACAGGTGTGAATCCTGTCTCCTGCTCTCTCTCTCTCTCTCTCTCTCTGTGAGAGGGATGTACAGGTGTGACACCTGTCTCCTGCTCTCTCTTTCTCTCTCTCTGTGTGAGAGGGATGTACAGGTGTGACTCCTGTTTCCTGCTCTCTCTCTCTCTTCTCTCTGTGAGAGGGATGTACAGGTGTGACTCCTGTCTCCTGCTCTCTCTCTCTCTCTCTCTGTGAGGGGGATGTACAGGTGTGACTCCTGTCTCTTGCTCTCTCTCTCTCTCTCTCTCTGTGTGAGGGGGATGTACAGGTGAGACTCCTGTCTCCTGCTCTCTCTCTCTCTCTCTCTCCGTGTGTGAGAGGGATGGACAGGTGAGACTCCTGTCTCCCGCTCTCTCTCTCTCTCTCTCTCTGTGAGAGGGATGAACAGGTGTGACTCCTGTCTCCTGCTCTCTCTCTCTCTCTCTGAGGGGATGGACAGGTGAGACTCTGTCTCCCGCTCTCTCTCTCTCTCTCTCTCTCTGTGAGAGGGATGAACAGGTGAGACTCCTGTCTCCTGCTCTCTCTCTCTCTCTCTCCGTGTGTGAGAGGGATGTACAGGTGAGACTCTTGTCTCCTGCTCTCTCTCTCTCTCTCTCTCCGTGTGTGAGGGGGATGTACAGGTGAGACTCTTGTCTCCTGCTCTCTCTCTCTCTCTCTATGTGTGAGAGGGATGTACAGGTGTGAATCCTGTCTCCTGCTCTCTCTCTCTCTCTCTCTGTGAGAGGGATGTACGGGTGTGACTCCTGTCTCCTGCTCTCTCTCTCTCTCTCTCTCTCTGTGTGAGAGGGATGCACAGGTGTGACTCCTGTCTCCTGCTCTCTCTCTCTCTCTCTCTCTGTGTGAGGGGGATGTACAGGTGAGACTCCTGTCTCCTGCTCTCTCACTCTCTCTCTCTCCGTGTGTGAGAGGGATGGACAGGTGAGACACCTGTCTCCCGCTCTCACTCTCTCTCTCTCTCTCTCTCTGTGAGAGGGATGTACCAGGTGTGACTCCTGTCTCCTGCTCTCTCTCTCTCTCTCTCTCTCTGAGGGGGATGTACAGGTGAGACTCCTGTCTCCTGCTCTCTCTCTCTCTCTCTCCGTGTGTGAGAGGGATGTACAGGTGAGACTCCTGACTCCTGCTCTCATCTTTCTCTCTCTCCGTGTGTGAGGGGATGTACACGTGAGACTCTGTCTCCTGCTCTCTCTCTCTCTCTCTATGTGTGAGAGGGATGTACAGGTGTGAATCCTGTCTCCTGCTCTCTCTCTCTCTCTCTCTCTCTCTGTGAGAGGGATGTACAGGTGTGACTCCTGTCTCCTGCTCTCTCTCTCACTCTCTCTCTGTGAGAGGGATGTACAAGTGTGACTCCTGTCTCCTGCTCCATCTCTCTCTCCTCTTCTCTGTGTGAGAGGGATGTACAGGTGTGACTACTGTCTCCTGCTCTCTCTCTCTCTCTCTCTGTGTGCGGGGGGATGTACAGGTGTGACTCCTGTCTCTTGCTCTGTCTCTCTCTCTCTCTCTCTGTGTGAGAGGGATGTACAGGTGTGACTCCTGTCTCCAGCTCTCTCTCCCTCTCAGTGTGAGAGGGATGTACAGGTGTGACTCCTGTCTCTTGCTCTCTCTCTCTCTCTCTCTGTGAGAGGATGTACAGGTGAGACTCCTGTCTCCTGCTCTCTGTCTCTCTCTCTCTGTGTGAGAGTGATGGACAGGTGTGGACTCCTGACTCCTGCTCTCTCTCTCTCTCTCCGTGTGAGAGTGATGGACAGGTGTGACTCCTGTCTCCTGCTCTCTCTCTCTCTCTCTGTGTGAGGGGGATGTACAGGTGAGACTCCTGTCTCCAGCTCTCTCTCTCTCTCTCTCTCTGTGAGGGGGATGTACAGTGTGACTCCTGTCTCCTGCTCTCTCTCTCTCTCTCTCTCTCTGTGTGAGAGGGATGTACAGGTGTGACTCCTGTCTCCTGCTCTCTCTCTCTCTCTGTGTGAGAGGGATGTACAGGTGTGACTCCTGTTTCCTGCTCTCTCTCTCTCTCTCTGTGAGAGGGATGTACAGGTGTGACTCCTGTCTCCTGCTCTCTCTCTCTCTGTGAGGGGGATGTACAGGTGTGACTCCTGTCTCTTGCTCTCTCTCTCTCTCTCTCTGTGTGAGGGGGATGTACAGGTGAGACTCCTGTCTCCTGCTCTCTCACTCTCTCTCTCTCCGTGTGTGAGAGGGATGGACAGGTGAGACACCTGTCCTCCCGCTCTCTCTCTTCTCTCTCTCTCTCTCTGTGAGAGGGATGTACAGGTGTGACTCCTGTCTCCTGCTCTCTCTCTCTCTCTCTCTCTCCTCTGAGGGGGATGTACAGGTGAGACTCCTGTCTCCTGCTCTCTCTCTCTCTCTCTCCGTGTGTGAGAGGGATGTACAGGTGAGACTCCTGACTCCTGCTCTCTCTTTCTCTCTCTCTCCGTGTGTGAGGGGATGTACACGTGAGACTCTTGTCTCCTGCTCTCTCTCTCTCTCTCTATGTGTGAGAGGGATGTACAGGTGTGAATCCTGTCTCCTGCTCTCTCTCTCTCTCTCTCTCTGTGAGAGGGATGTACAGGTGTGACTCCTGTCTCCTGCTCTCTCTCTCTCACTCTCTCTCTGTGAGAGGGATGTACAAGTGTGACCCTGTCTCCCTGCTCCATCTCTCTCTCTCTCTCTCTCTGTGTGAGAGGGATGTACAGGTGTGACTACTGTCTCCTGCTCTCTCTCTCTCTCTCTCTGTGTGCGGGGGATGTACAGGTGTGACTCCTGTCTCTTGCTCTGTCTCTCTCTCTCTCTCTCTGTGTGAGAGGGATGTACAGGTGTGACTCCTGTCTCCAGCTCTCTCTCCCTCTCAGTGTGAGAGGGATGTACAGGTGTGACTCCTGTCTCTTGCTCTCTCTCTCTCTCTCTCTGTGAGAGGGATGTACAGGTGAGACTCCTGTCTCCTGCTCTCTGTCTCTCTCTTCTCTGTGTGAGAGTGATGGACAGGTGTGACTCCTGACTCTCTCTCTCTCTCTCTCTCCGTGTGAGAGTGATGGACAGGTGTGACTCCTGTCTCCTGCTCTCTCTCTCTCTCTCTGTGTGAGGGGGATGTACAGGTGAGACTCCTGTCTCCAGCTCTCTCTCTCTCTCTCTCTCTGTGAGGGGGATGTACAGGTGTGACTCCTGTCTCCTGCTCTCTCTCTCTCTCTCTCTCTCTGTGTGAGAGGATGTACAGGTGTGACTCCTGTCTCCTGCTCCTCTCTCTCTCTCCGTGTGTGAGAGGATGTACAGGTGAGACTCCTGTCTCCTGCTCTCCCTCTCTCACTCTCTCTCTGTGTGCGGGGGATGTACAGGTGTGATTGCTGTCTCCTGCTCTCTCTCTCTCTCTCTGTGTGAGAGGATGTACAGTGAGACTCCTGTCTCCTGCTCTCTCTCTCTCTCTCTCTGTGTGAGAGGGATGTAGAGGTGTGACTCCTGTCTCCTGCTCTCTTGCTCTCTCTGTGAGAGGGATGTACAGGTGTGACTCCTGTCTCCTGCTCTCTCTCTCTGTGAGAGGGATGTACAGGTGTGACTCATGTCTCCTGCTCTCTCTCTCTCTCTCTCTCTCTCTCTGTGAGAGGGATGTACAAGTGTGACTCCTGTCTCCTGCTCTATCTCTCTCTCTCTCTCTCTCTGTGTGAGAGGGATGTGCAGGTGTGACTCCTGTCTCCTGCTCTCTCTCTCTCTCTCTCTCTCTGTGTGTGAGTGATGTACAGGTGTGACTCCTGTCTCCAGCTCTCTCTCCCTCTCAGTGTGAGAGGGATGTACAGGTGTGACTCCTGTCTCCTGCTCTCTCTCTCTCTCTCTCTCTGTGAGAGGGATGTACAGGTGAGACTCCTGTCTCCTGCTCTCTGTCTCTCTCGCTCTGTGTGAGAGTGATGGACAGGTGTGACTCCTGTTTCCTGCTCTCTCTCTCTCTCTCTGTGTGAGGGGATGTACAGGTGAGACTCCTGTCTCCAGCTATCTCTCTCTCTCTCTCTGTGAGGGGGATGGACAGGTGTGACTCCAGTCTCCTGCTCTCTCTCTCTCTCTCTCTCTGTGTGAGAGGGATGTACAGGTGTGACTCCTGTCTCCTGCTCTCTCTCTCTCTCCGTGTGTGAGAGGATGTACAGGTGAGACTCCTGTCTCCTGCTCTCCCTCTCTCACTCTCTCTCTGTGTGCGGGGGATGTACAGGTGTGACTCCTGTCTCCTGCTCTTACAGGTGTGACTCCTGTCTCCTGCTCTCTCTCTCTCTCTCTCTCTGTGAGGGGGATGTACAGGTGAGACTCCTGTCTCCTGCTCTCTCTCTCTCTCTCTCCGTGTGTGAGAGGGATGTACAGGTGAGACTCCTGTCTCCTGCTC
Organism: Heptranchias perlo; assembly: GCF_035084215.1. Classification (NCBI taxonomy): domain Eukaryota; kingdom Metazoa; phylum Chordata; class Chondrichthyes; order Hexanchiformes; family Hexanchidae; genus Heptranchias; species Heptranchias perlo. The sequence goes on along the minus strand of NC_090336.1, from coordinate 8,926,384 downwards.
TCTCTTTCTCTCTCTCTTCGTGTGTGAGGGGGATGTACAGGTGAGACTCTTGTCTCCTGCTCTCTCTCTCTTTCTCTATGTGTGAGAGGGATGTACAGGTGTGAATCCTGTCTCCTGCTCTCTCTCTCTCTCTCTCTCTGTGAGAGGGATGTACAGGTGTGACACCTGTCTCCTGCTCTCTCTTTCTCTCTCTCTGTGTGAGAGGGATGTACAGGTGTGACTCCTGTTTCCTGCTCTCTCTCTCTTCTCTCTCTCTGTGAGAGGGATGTACAGGTGTGACTCCTGTCTCCTGCTCTCTCCTCTCTCTCTCTCTGTGAGGGGGATGTACAGGTGTGACTCCTGTCTCTTGCTCTCTCTCTCTCTCTCTCTGTGTGAGGGGGATGTACAGGTGAGACTCCTGTCTCCTGCTCTCTCTCTCTCTCTCTCTCCGTGTGTGAGAGGGGATGGACAGGTGAGACTCCTGTCTCCCGCTCTCTCTCTCTCTCTCTCTCTCTGTGAGAGGGATGAACAGGTGTGACTCCTGTCTCCTGCTCTCTCTCTCTCTCTCTGAGGGGGATGGACAGGTGAGACTCCTGTCTCCCGCTCTCTCTCTCTCTCTCTCTCTCTGTGAGAGGGATGTACAAGTGTGACTCCTGTCTCCTGCTCTATCTCTCTCTCTCTCTCTCTCTCTGTGTGAGAGGGATGTGCAGGTGTGACTCCTGTCTCCTGCTCTCTCTCTCTCTCTCTCTCTCTCTGTGTGTGAGTGATGTACCAGGTGTGACTCCTGTCTCCAGCTCTCTCTCCCTCTCAGTGTGAGAGGGATGTACAGGTGTGACTCCTGTCTCCTGCTCTCTCTCTCTCTCTCTCTCTCTCTGTGAGAGGGATGTACAGGTGAGACTCCTGTCTCCTGCTCTCTGTCTCTCTCGCTCTGTGTGAGAGTGATGGACAGTGTGTGACTCCTGTCTCCTGCTCTCTCTCTCTCTCTCTGTGTGAGGGGGGATGTACAGGTGAGACTCCTGTCTCCAGCTATCTCTCTCTCTCTCTCTGTGAGGGGGATGGACAGGTGTGACTCCAGTCTCCTGCTCTCTCTCTCTCTCTCTCTCTGTGTGAGAGGGATGTACAGGTGTGACTCCTGTCTCCTGCTCTCTCTCTCTCGTGTGTGAGAGGGATGTACAGGTGAGACTCCTGTCTCCTGCTCTCCCTCTCTCACTCTCTCTCTTCTGTGTGCGGGGGATGTACAGGTGTGACTCCTGTCTCCTGCTCTCTCTCTCTCTCTCTCTCTGAGGGGGATGTACAGGTGTGACTCCTGTCTCCTGCTCTCTCTCTCTCTCTCTCTCTGTGAGGGGGATGTACAGGTTGAGACTCCTGTCTCCTGCTCTCTCTCTCTCTCTCTCCGTGTGTGAGAGGGATGTACAGGTGAGACTCCTGTCTCCTGCTCTCTCTTTCTCTCTCTCTTCGTGTGTGAGGGGGGATGTACAGGTGAGACTCTTGTCTCCTGCTCTCTCTCTCTTTCTCTATGTGTGAGAGGGATGTACAGGTGTGAATCCTGTCTCCTGCTCTCTCTCTCTCTCTCTCTCTGTGAGAGGGGATGTACAGGTGTGACACCTGTCTCCTGCTCTCTCTTTCTCTCTCTCTGCTGTGAGAGGGATGTACAGGTGTGACTCCTGTTTCCTGCTTTCTCTCTCTCTCTCTCTCTGTGAGAGGGATGTACAGGTGTGACTCCTGTCTCCTGCTCTCTCTCTCTCTCTCTCTCTGTGAGGGGGATGTACAGGTGTGACTCCTGTCTCTTGCTCTCTCTCTCTCTCTCTCTGTGTGAGGGGGATGTACAGGTGAGACTCCTGTCTCCTGCTCTCTCTCTCTCTCTCGTCTCCGTGTGTGAGAGGGGATGGACAGGTGAGACTCCTGTCTCCCGCTCTCTCTCTCTCTCTCTCTCTGTGAGAGGGATGAACAGGTGTGACTCCTGTCTCCTGCTCTCTCTCTCTCTCTCTCTGAGGGGGATGGACAGGTGAGGACTCCTGTCTCCCGCTCTCTCTCTCTCTCTCTCTCTCTGTGAGAGGGATGAACAGGTGAGACTCCTGTCTCCTGCTCTCTCTCTCTCTCTCTCCGTGTGTGAGAGGGATGTACAGGTGAGACTCTTGTCTCCTGCTCTCTCTCTCTCTCTCTCTCTCCGTGTGTGAGGGGGATGTACAGGTGAGACTCTTGTCTCCTGCTCTCTCTCTCTCTCTCTATGTGTGAGAGGGATGTACAGGTGTGAATCCTGTCTCCTGCTCTCTCTCTCTCTCTCTCTCTGTGAGAGGGATGTACGGGTGTGACTCCTGTCTCCTGCTCTCTCTCTCTCTCTCTCTCTCTGTGTGAGAGGGATGCACAGGTGTGACTCCTGTTTCCTGCTCTCTCTCTCTCTCTCTCTCTCTCTGTGTGAGAGGGATGTACAGGTGTGACTCCTGTCTCCTGCTCTCTCTCTCTCCGTGTGTGAGAGGGATGTACAGGTGTGAACTCCTGTCTCCTGCTCTCTCTCTGTGTGAGGGGGATGTACAGGTGTGACTCCTGTTTCCTGCTCTCTCTCTCTCTCTCGATGTGAGAGGGATGTACAGGTGTGACTCCTGTCTCCTGCTCTCTTGCTCTCTCTGTGAGAGGGATGTACAGGTGTGACTCCTGTCTCCTGCTCTCTCTCTCTCTGTGAGAGGGATGTACAGGTGTGACTCATGTCTCCTGCTCTCTCTCTCTCTCTCTCTCTGTGAGAGGGATGTACAAGTGTGACTCCTGTCTCCTGCTCTATCTCTCCCTCTCTCTCTCTCTGTGTGAGAGGGATGTACAGGTGTGACTCCTGTCTCCTGCTCTCTCTCTCTCCGTGTGTGAGAGGGATGTACAGGTGAGGGCTCCTGTCTCCTGCTCTCCCTCTCTCACTCTCTCTCTCTGTGTGCGGGGGATGTACAGGTGTGATTCCTGTCTCCTGCTCTCTCTCTCTCTCTCTCTGTGTGAGAGGGGATGTACAGGTGTGACTCCTGTCTCCTGCTCTCTCTCTCTCTCTCTCTCTCTGAGGGGGATGTACAGGTGTGACTCCTGTCTCCTGCTCTCGTCTCTCTCTCTCTCTCTCTCTGTGAGGGGGATGTACAGGTGAGACTCCTGTCTCCTGCTCTCTCTCTCTCTCCGTGTGTGAGAGGGGATGTACAGGTGAGACCTCCTGTCTCCTGCTCTCTCTTTCTCTCTCTCTCTCCGTGTGTGAGGGGGATGTACAGGTGAGACTCTTGTCTCCTGCTCTCTCTCTCTCTCTCTATGTGTGAGAGGGATGTACAGGTGTGAATCCTGTCTCCTGCTCTCTCTCTCTCTCTCTCTCTGTGAGAGGGATGTACAGGTGTGACTCCTGTCTCCTGCTCTCTCTCTCTCTCTCTCTGTGTGTGAGAGGGATGTACAGGTGTGACTCCTGTTTCCTGGTCTCTCTCTCTCTCTCTCTCTCTGTGAGAGGGATGCACAGGTGTGACTCCTGTCTCCTGCTCTCTCTCTCTCTCTCTCTGTGAGGGGGATGTACAGGTGTGACTCCTGTCTCTTGCTCTCTCTCTCTCTCTCTCTGTGTGAGGGGGATGTACAGGTGAGACTCCTGTCTCCTGCTCTCTCTCTCTCTCTCTCTCGTCCGTGTCTGTGAGAGGGATGGACAGGTGAGACTCCTGTCTCCCGCTCTCTCTCTCTCTCTTACTCTCTGTGAGAGGGATGTACAGGTGTGACTCCTGTCTCCTGCTCTCTCTCTCTCTCTCTCTCTCTGAGGGGGATGTAAAGGTGTGACTCCTGTCTCCTGCTCTCTCTCTCTCTCTCTCTCTCTGAGGGGGATGTAAAGGTGAGACTCCTGTCTCCTGCTCTCTCTCTCTCTCTCTCCGTGTGTGAGAGGGATGTACAGGTGAGACTCCTGAATCCTGCTCTCTCTTTCTCTCTCTCTCCGTCCGTGTGTGAGGGGGGATGGACAGGTGAGACTCTTGTCTCCTGCTCTCTCTCTCTCTCTCTATGTGTGAGAGGGATGTACAGGTGTGAATCCTGTCTCCTGCTCTCTCTCTCTCTCTCTCTCTCTGTGAGAGGGATGTACAGGTGTGACTCCTGTCTCCTGCTCTCTCTCTCTCTCTCTCTGTGTGAGAGGGATTTACAGGTGTGACTCCTGTTTCCTGCTCTCTCTCTCTCTCTCTCTGTGTGAGAGGGATGTACAGGTGTGACTCCTGTCTCCTGCTCTCTCTCTCCGTGTGTGAGAGGGATGTACAGGTGTGACTCCTGTCTCCTGCTCTCTCTCTGTGTGAGGGGGATGTACAGGTGTGACTCCTGTTTCCTGCTCTCTCTCTCTCTCTCTATGTGAGAGGGATGTACAGGTGTGACTCCTGTCTCCTGCTCTCTTGCTCTCTCTGTGAGAGGGATGTACAGGTGTGACTCCTGTCTCCTGCTCTCTCTCTCTCTGTGAGAGGGATGTACAGGTGTGACTCATGTCTCCTGCTCTCTCTCTCTCTCTCTCTCTCTCTGTGAGAGGGATGTACAAGTGTGACTCCTGTCTCCTGCTCTATCTCTCTCTCTCTCTCTCTCTGTGTGAGAGGGATGTACAGGTGTGACTCCTGTCTCCTGCTCTCTCTCTCTCTCTCTCTCTGTGTGAGTGATGTACAGGTGTGACTCCTGTCTCCTGCTCTCTCTCTCTCTCTCTCGTCTGTGTGCGGGAGATGTACAGGTGTGACTCCTGTCTCCTGCTCTGTCTCTCTCTCTCTCTCTCTGTGTGAGAAGGGATGTACAGGTGTGACTCCTGTCTCCAGCTCTCTCTCCCTCTCAGTGTGAGAGGGATGTACAGGTGTGACTCCTTTCTCCTGCTCTCTCTCTCTCTCTCTCTGTGTGAGAGTGATGGACAGGTGTGACTCCTGACTCCTGCTCTCTCTCTCTCTCTCTCCGTGTGAGAGTGATGTACAGGTGTGACTCCTGTCTCCTGCTCTCTCTCTCTCTCTCTGTGTGAGGGGGATGTACAGGTGAGACTCCTGTCTCCAGCTCTCTCTCTCTCTCTCTCTGTGAGGGGGGATGTACAGGTGTTGACTCCCAGTCTCCTGCTCTCTCTCTCTCTCTCTCTGTGTGAGAGGGATGTACAGGGTGTGACTCCTGTCTCCTGCTCTCTCTCTCTCTCCGTGTGTGAGAGGGATGTACAGGTGAGACTCCTGTCTCCTGCTCTCCCTCTCTCACTCTCTCTCTGTGTGCGGGGGATGTACAGGTGTGATTCCTGTCTCCTGCTCTCTCTCTCTCTCTCTGTATGAGAGGGATGTACAGGTGTGACTCCTGTCTCCTGCTCTCTCTCTCTCTCTCTGAGGGGGATGTACAGGTGTGACTCCTGTCTCCTGCTCTCTCTCTCTCTCTCTGTGTGAGGGGGATGTACAGGTGAGACTCCTGTCTCCTGCTCTCTCTCTCTCTCTCTCTGTGAGAGAGGGATGTACAGGTGTGACTCCTGTCTCCTGCTCTCTCTCTCTCTCTCTCGTCTCTCCGTGTGAGGGGGATGTACAGGTGTGACTCCTGTCTCCTTGCTCTCTCTCTCTCTCTCTCTCTCTGTGAGGGGGATGTCCAGGTGAGACTCCTGTCTCCTGCTCTCTCTCTCTCTCTCTCTCCGTGTGTGAGAGGGATGTACAGGTGTGAATCCTGTCTCCTGCTCTCTCTCTCTCTCTCTCTCTGTGAGAGGGATGTAAACGATGTGACTCCTGTTTCCTGCTCTCTCTCTCTCTCTCTCTCTGTGAGAGGGATGTACAGGTGTGACCTCCTGTCTCCTGCTCTCTCTCTCTCTCTCTCTGTGAGGGGGATGTACAGGTGTGACTCCTGTCTCCTGCTCTCTCTCTCTCTCTCTCTGTGTGAGGGGGGATGTACAGGTGAGACTCCTGTCTCTGCTCTCTCTCTCTCTCTCTCTCTCTCCGTGTGTTAGAGGGATGGACAGGTGAGACTCCTGTCTCCCGCTCTCTCTCTCTCTCTCTCTCTCTCTGTGTGAGAGGGATGTACAGGTGTGACTCCAGTCTCCTGCTCTCTCTCTCTCTCTCTCTCTCTGTGTGAGAGGGATGTACAGGTGTGACTCCTGTCTCCAGCTCTCTCTCCCTCTCAGTGTGAGAGGGATGTACAGGTGTGACTCCTGTCTCCTGCTCTCTCTCTCTCTCTCTCTGTGAGAGGGATGTACAGGTGTGACCTCCTGTCTCCTGCTCTCTCTCTCTCTCTCTCTCTCTCTGTGTGAGGGGGATGTGGCAGGTGAGACTCCTGTCTCCAGCTCTCTCTCTCTCTCTCTCTGTGAGGGGGGATGTACAGGTGTGACTCCTGTCTCCTGCTCTCTCTCTCTCTCTCTCTCTCTGTGTGAGAGGGAATGGACAGGTGTGACTCCTGTCTCCTGCTCTCTCTCTCTCCGTGTGTGAGAGGGATGTACAGGTGAGACTCCTGTCTCCTGCTCTCTCTCTCTCTCTGTGAGAGAGGGATGCACAGGTGACACTCCTGTCTCCTGCTCTCTCTCTCTCTCTCTCTCTCTGTGAGGGGGATGTACAGGTGTGACTCCTGTCTCCTGCTCTCTCTCTCTCTCTCTCTCTCTGTGAGAGGGATGTACAGGTGTGACTCCTGTCTCCTGCTCTCTCTCTCTCTCTGTGAGAGGGATGTACAGGTGAGACTCCTGTCTCCTGCTCTCTCTCTCTCTCTCTGTGAGAGGGATGAACATGTGAGAATCCTGTCTCCTGCTCTCTCTCTCTCTCTCTCTCTCTGTGAGAGGGATGTACTGGTGAGACCTCCTGTCTCCTGCTCTCTCTCTCTCTCTCTCTGTGTGAGGGGGATGTACAGGTGAGACTCCTGGTCTCCTGCTCTCTCTCTCTCTCTCTCTCTCTGTGAGGGGGATGTACAGGTGAGACTCCTGTTTCCTGCTCTCTCTCTCTCTCTCTCTCTGTGAGAGGGAAGTACAGGTGTGACTCCTGTCTCCTGCTCTCTCTCTCTCTCTCTGTGTGAGGGGGATGTACAGGTGAGACTTCTGTCTCCTGCTTTCTCTCTCTCTCTCTCTCTCTCTGTGAGGGGGGATGTACAGGTGAGACTCCTGTCTCCTGCTCTCTCTCTCTCTCTCTGTGTGAGAGTGATGTACAGGTGTGACTCCTGTCTCCTGCTCTCTCTCTCTCTCTCTCTCTCTGTGTGAGGGGGATGTACAGGTGAGACTCCTGTCTCCTGCTCTCTCTCTCTCTCATCTCTCTGTGAGGGGGATGTACAGGTGAGACTCCTGTTTCCTGCCAACTCTCTCTCTCTCTCTCTCTGTGAGAGGGATGTACAGGTGTGACTCCTGTCTCCTGCTCTCTCTCTCTCTCTCTGTGTGAGGGGGATGTACAGGTGAGACTCCGGTCTCCTGCTCTCTCTCTCTCTCTCCGTGTGAGGGGGATGTACAGGTGTGACTCCTGTCTCCTGCTCTCTCTCTCTCTCTCTCTCTGTGAGGGGGATGTCCAGGTGAGACTCCTGTCTCCTGCTCTCTCTCTCTCTCTCTCCGTGTGTGAGAGGGATGTACAAGGTGTGAATCCTGTCTCCTGCTCTCTCTCTCTCTCTCTCTCTGTGAGAGGGATGTAAACGTGTGACTCCTGTTTCCTGCTCTCTCTCTCTCTCTCTCTCTGTGAGAGGGATGTACAGGTGTGACTCCTGTCTCCTGCTCTCTCTCTCTCTCTCTCTCTGTGAGGGGGATGTACAGGTGTGACTCCTGTCTCCTGCTCTCTCTCTCTCTCTCTCTCTGTGTGAGGGGGATGTACAGGTGAGACTCCTGTCTCCTGCTCTCTCTCTCTCTCTCTCTCTCTCCGTGTGTTAGAGGGGATGGACAGGTGAGACTCCTGTCTCCCGCTCTCTCTCTCTCTCTCTCTCTGTGTGAGAGGGATGTACAGGTGTGACTCCAGTCTCCTGCTCTCTCTCTCTCTCTCTCTCTCTGTGTGAGAGGGATGTACAGGTGTGACTCCTGTCTCCAGCTCTCTCTCCCTCTCAGTGTGAGAGGGATGTACAGGTGTGACTCCTGTCTCCTCGCTCTCTCTCTCTCTCTCTGTGAGAGGGGATGTACAGGTGTGACTCCTGTCTCCTGCTCTCTCTCTCTCTCTCTCTCTCTCTGTGTGAGGGGGATGTACAGGTGAGACTCCTGTCTCCAGCTCTCTCTCTCTCTCTCTCTGTGAGGGGGATGTACAGGTGTGACTCCTGTCTCCTGCTCTCTCTCTCTCTCTCTCTCTCTGTGTGAGAGGGATGGACAGGTGTGACTCCTGTCTCCTGCTCTCTCTCTCTCCGTGTGTGAGAGGGATGTACAGGTGAGACTCCTGTCTCCTGCTCTCTCTCTCTCTGTGAGAGAGGGATGCACAGGTGACACTCCTGTCTCCTGCTCTCTCTCTCTCTCTCTCTCTCTGTGAGGGGGATGTACAGGTGTGACTCCTGTCTCCTGCTCTCTCTCTCTCTCTCTCTCTCTGTGAGAGGGATGTACAGGTGTGACTCCTGTCTCCTGCTCTCTCTCTCTCTCTCTGTGAGAGGGATGTACAGGTGAGACTCCTGTCTCCTGCTCTCTCTCTCTCTCTCTCTGAGAGGGATGAACATGTGAGAATCCTGTCTCCTGCTCTCTCTCTCTCTCTCTCTCTGTGAGAGGGATGTACTGGTGAGACTCCTGTCTCCTGCTCTCTCTCTCTCTCTCTCTGTGTGAGGGGGATGTACAGGTGAGACTCCTGTCTCCTGCTCTCTCTCTCTCTCTCTCTCTGTGAGAGGGGGGATGTACAGGTGAGACTCCTGTTTCCTGCTCTCTCTCTCTCTCTCTCTCTGTGAGAGGGAAGTACAGGTGTGACTCCTGTCTCCTGCTCTCTCTCTCTCTCTCTGTGTGAGGGGGATGTACAGGTGAGACTTCTGTCTCCTGCTTTCTCTCTCTCTCTCTCTCTCTGTGAGGGGGATGTACAGGTGAGACTCCTGTCTCCTGCTCTCTCTCTCTCTCTCTGTGTGAGAGTGATGTACAGGTGTGACTCCTGTCTCCTGCTCTCTCTCTCTCTCTCTCTCTGTGTGAGGGGGGATGTACAGGTGAGACTCCTGTCTCCTGCTCTCTCTCTCTCTCTCACTCTCTCTGTGAGGGGGATGTACAGGTGAGACTCCTGTTTCCTGCCAACTCTCTCTCTCTCTCTCTCTGTGAGAGGGATGTACAGGTGTGACTCCTGTCTCCTGCTCTCTCTCTCTCTCTCTCTGTGTGAGGGGGATGTACAGGTGAGACTCCGGTCTCCTGCTCTCTCTCTCTCTCTCTCTCTGTGTGAGAGGGATGTACAGGTGTGACTCCTGTCTCCTGCTCTCTCTCTCTCTCTCTCTCTCTCTGTGTGAGGGGGATGTACAGGTGAGACTCCTGTCTCCTGCTCTCTCTCTCTCTCACTCTCTCTGTGAGGGGGATGTACAGGTGAGACTCCTTTTTCCTGCCAACTCTCTCTCTCTCTCTCTCTCTCTGTGAGAGGGATGTACAGGTGTGACTCCTGTCTCCTGCTCTCTCTCTCTCTCTCTGTGTGAGGGGGATGTGCAGGTGAGACTCCTGTCTCCTGCTCTCTCTCTCTCTCTCTCTCTCTGTGAGGGGGATGTACAGGTGAGACTCCTGTCTCCTGCTCTCTGTCTCTCTCTGTGAGAGGGATGTATAGGTGAGACTCCTGTCTCCTGCTCTCTCTCTCTCTCTCTCTGTGAGAGGGATGTACAGGTGTGACTCCTGTCTCCTGCTCTCTCTCTCTCTCTGTGTGAGAGGGATGTACAGGTGTGACTCCTGTCTCTCCTGCTCTCTCTCTCTCTCTCTCTCTGTGTGAGGGGGATGTACAGGTGAGACTCCTGTCTCCTGCTCTCTGTCTCTCTCTCTCTGTGAGAGGGATGTATAGGTGAGACTCCTGTCTCCTGCTCTCTCTCTCTCTCTCCGTGTGAGAGTGATGTAACAGGTGTGACTCCTGTCTCCTGCTCTCTCTCTCTCTCTCTCTGTGTGAGGGGGATGTACAGGTGAGACTCCTGTCTCCTGCTCTCTGTCTCTCTCTCTCTGTCTGTGAGAGGGATGCACAGTTGAGACTCCTGTCTCCTGCTCTCTCTCTCTCTCTCTCTCTGTGAGAGGGATGTACAGGTGAGACTCCTGTCTCCTGCTCTCTCTCTCTCTCTCTCTCTGTGAGAGGGATGTGCAGGTGAGACTCCTGTCTGCTGCTCTCTCTCTCTCTCTCTCTCTGTGAGGGGGATGTACAGGTGAGACTCCTGTCTCCTGCTCTCTCTCTCTCTCTCTCTGTGTGAGAGTGATGTACAGGTGTGACTCCTGTCTCCTGCTCTCTCTCTCTCTCTCTCTCTGTGTGAGGGGGATGTACAGGTGAGACTCCTGTCGCCTGCTCTCTCTCTCTCTCTCTCTCTCTCTGTGAGGGGGATGTACAGGTGAGACTCCTGTTT